>NW_025999991.1:7132597-7151612 GCF_001458135.2 Marmota marmota marmota
CTCTGCCATGTTGGTATCCTATGCGAATGGCAGCATTTCATTCCCTTTGCCGGGTAACCAAAGCAATGGGTGAGTCCTGACCGGCCCTCACAGGCCCCGTCTCAGTCCTGTTGCCACTGCCCACGAAGGCTCGGTTGGTATTTACCTCCACAGTACTCAGCAGGACCCGGACCGAGAAGCAGTTTCCGCGGGCTCCTTAGCCCTGGGCCAGAGCAGTTCCAGGAGCCGGAACTCGGCCGCTCCGTGCTCGGTGTATGCTCTGATAAGAGCAGGCTCCAAGAAGCAGTTTCCGCGGGTTATTTAGCACTGAGCCTGAGTAATCTGTCTGCAAGCCGCAGGCGAATGGCAGCCTCAAAGTAAAATTTTTTAAAGTATACAATAGTATATAAAAAGTATCTTAGTACGAATTTTTATAGATGGGTTGGTAATTTGAAATATTCATGCCTTATAAACCATGTCAGATCAGAAAAAAATGCTTATTGTCTACCTCACAGTGAGAGCATGAGGTGGACACAGAGTAGTTGTATCAGATGCTGAAGAAATTTTATTTTGGAACAAATACCCTACTATAGGTACATAGATACAAAGCTGTCTGCCAAGACATATGTTTATGGAACTTCTTCCCTCCAGAGAGAAATGTACACATAGATGTACTTAAAAAGGAGGGTTCTGACTCTTCCTCTAGATTCTAAGAGAAAAGGAAATGAGATAATAAGAGGCAGAACTGCAGTAGCATCTCTGGAACTAAGAGATGACCTCAGAACCAGGCCCAACCAGTATTTGAGGGCCTCCTCGACTGTGAGAGGTAGAATGAGGGCAGGATTTCATTTTCCTCCATGGAGGCTTAACCACTAGCGACTTCCCTCACTTTGGTCAAACAAGGAGGCCACTAGGCTACAGATACTGATTCTGCCATGCTGGAAGACAGTCCTGAACAAAACAGACAAATACACACTACTTCATGGAGCTCACTTTTATAAACTAACTAATAAACTAAATACAATTGAATAATATAATAGATATCCTGGTGTGGCCTCACAGGAAAGCCTCACTATGAGGCTGTGCAGAGGTCTAGGACAGCAACACTGCAGGCAGGGAAGCGGGAAAAGTACCTAAGCACACAGCAGGCCTGGAATGGCCAAGGAACAGGGAGGAAGCCAGAATGGCTGGTGCAGACTGAAGAGAGCAGGCAGAGATGGAAGGCAATAGGCAATAAGGCCAGAGGGGGACAATGGGAACACTGAGATCAGGAAGAGGATGCAGAGTGAGAGCCCCACAGGCCATTATAATAATGATCACCAAGTTCAGAGGGCAAGGAGAGTTCTGGGGAGCAGCTGTGGCAGAAACCACTCCAACTATTTCATCCCCTACTGTGGGTACTAGGTCTCATTCATCCATCACCAAGCCAATTTCTCGCCATGATAAAACCACGAAAGGCTAGCAAGTGTTTTGCAACTCAAACTCAGTCAAGGCTGGGGGAAGGGGACACCTAAGGACACAGTATGGGCTCCTCAGAGAGCAGACTAAGTTCTCTGCCAACACAAGCATCAAAGGCACCAGCATTTGAACCTGGGTTGTTATATGGCATGTCAGCAAGACCCTTAACAGTGCATACCTAGATTCCAAGCATCAGATTTTATCTGCAGGGCCCCAAAGGACAGAATGACGGCAACCAATGAAAGAATTTCCACAACTTTGCAAAATGGGTGGGCTGTTCACAGGCAGGGCACCTGACCAAAAGGCTGCCAGTGCCTATAACCACCATCTGAAGTGGAGGCCACAGGACCCAAGTAAGCCCAGGAGAGGCCAGCTCAAGAGCACCTTTCAGTGCCTGCCTACCTCAGAGAGCCCAAGACTCTGGGTACAGCAGGAAAAAACCGAGGAAAAACATAAAAACCTGAAAATGAAACAACCTGAACAGTCAATTCAGAATGCTAGGGGGAAAAAAGTCAAAATACACCTACAGAAAACACACACTACTTCATGGAGCTCACTTTTCTAAACTAACTAATAAACTAAATACAGTATTAGGAAATTATACAAATACCAATTCTGATTCCAAAGGAGAAAGTCTGATTATTACTGAATCAGTAATAGAAGAAAAAAAATGAAAACTGTACATTGTACTATCTGTGAGTGAAAATGAAAAAACACTAAAATCCAAGTAACTAAAACCAGTGGCTTAAAACATAAATATGACAAGAGGAGCTCATTGTAGGGATTCTAGAATATTTACTATTAGAAATTCATTAGTGAAATTTACTATGTTAATACTTCAAAGGAGAATAAAAGTCATATGATCAACAGTTGTCCAAAGATATGAAACAGCATTTAACAATTACTCCTCATTTAAAAAATAATAAAAATCCAACTAATCTAGGAATAGAAAGAATTATCTTTAACCTATAACAATACATAACAAAAACCTTCAGTACCAGCATTCCCTGGAGGAGACTGGAGGATCCCAGTTCCTTCTTTCCCTCTCTTTTTACCTCCCAACCATAAGGTGAACAGTTATGCACCATGTGGTCCTGCCATGATGTGCTCCTCACTAAAGACCCAGAATATTATGGCCAACTGACCGTTGACTGGAACCTCTAAAATCATAAACCAAAATAAATATCTTCTCCTAATAAGGTTATATCAGGTATATGTTATAAATGATCGGAACCTAAAACATGAATGAAAATGAAAATAAAATAAATCAGAATTTATGGGACACCCCTAAAGCAGTAGTAGGTAGAATACACTATGTCTCTTCATTATCAAAGTTCCTGAAGCAATGACTTCAGTTTTCCTATTTAAAAAGCTAAAAAAGGAAAAGCAAATAACAAACCTGAAGAAGAGGAAAGAATAAAAATCTGCATACAAATCAATGAAACACAAAAGAACATCAAAGAGAGACCAATTAAACCAAAAGGTGGTTCTCATAAGATCATTAAAATTGACAAGTTTCTAGCCACACTAACCAGAAAAAAAGAAAAGACACAAACTAGCTATCAGGAATCAGGGGGCATCACTACAGATCCTACAAATATTAAAAAATAATAATGAGGGACAATGAACAACTTTATTCTAACAAATTCAACAAGATAAGAGATAAATGAACAAGTTCCTTGAAAGACACAAATTATCAAAGCTCACACATGAAGAAATAGATAACATAAATATCCCTGTAGATACCAAAAAAATCAAAATTATAGTTAAAATTATTCCCTCAAGGAAAGCTGCAGGCTTTGATAGATTCATAAGATTCTATGTAAAATTCTCCAAAACTCCAAGAAAAAGGAAGACTTCCCAACTGATTCTACAAGACCATCTGTGACCTGAGGCCAAAACTACACAGATATTACAAAACAACTAAAAGACAAAATGGAAGAAAAGATACAAAGATTAAATAGTCACTAAAAATCTTAATGACAAATGTACAAAATTAGTATGAAGAAGATGCTAAAACACTCCTAAAAGACATATAAGTATTTTTAACAAATTGAAGGGCTTTCCACATTCTTGGGTGGAACTATTCAACAACAAAAATGTCAAAGCATCTCATGTTAATATATACATTTGATATAATTACAATAAAATGCCAAAAAGCAAAGGAAAATATAGAAATCTTGACTCAAAAGGCAAGGAGGGCTCGAAGACTAATGGAGAAGCCAGGTGTATGCAGCACACCTGAATCCCAGCGACTCAGGATGCTGAGGCAGGAGGACCATAAGTTAGAGGACAACCTCAACAACTTAGTGAGACCCTATCTCAAAATAAGAAATAAAAAGAATGTGGGATATATCTCAGTGGTAAAGTATCCCTGAAGGAAAGGGAAAGGGAAGAAAGGGAAAGGAAAGGAAGACAGACAGGCAGACAGACTAATGGAGGTGAATCCAAAGAACACAGAGCAGACTCCAATGACCAAATTGGCAACAATTTTAGCTTCAAAAAGAATAACATCTGTAACTTTTTATAAATTATTGGATAAATAGACTTACCCAAGAATCCAGAGAGACACTAAACATGAAAAAAGAAAGGAAGGAAAGAGAAAGAAGTATGAAAAACCACTGTAGGAGGTAACTACACATCATTTTCTTAATCTGAAAGTTGACACTTAAAATGAAAAGAATTAAGCATCTACCTGCCTTCACCCAAGTGATAAAACAAAGTACCTTATAAAATCTCAGCTAGAAAATATAGAAATAATGACATAATTAGAAATCCAGCATTTTCTAAATTCAAAAAAAATTAGGCAAGGATCATTAATGGATGTCAAGTTCATTAGGTAAAAAGCTTTTGAGGAACAGTGTATCTGGTAAAGAATGGCTTTATAATGAGAGCTGTAGTGGTCAGTTTAACCAAAAGAAATTCAGCAATACTAACAGTGAGATGACCCAACATTATATGCCTCTTAATATGATGCAAAATGAAGGAGATATAATTTCCCATATAAAAAATCCTTATCAAAAATATTAAACTCAATTATATACAAGTATTTACATCAAATTCCATGTGTACAGTATACAAAAGAATGAAAAATCAGAATACAGATATTCTCTTTTCTTTTGCTTAGCCTCAAGTTCCCTCCTCCATCCCTGGGTCTCCCTGGCCTCTTCTCAGCTTTGGCAAGTGGGACAACACTTAACTCAGCACACACGAGAGAAGGCTAGCCTCTCTTTGTTCTCATCCTGGACAGGTACTGCATCAGCTCTGTTGGCACACTGACCAAATCCTCAGAGAAAGAAGGGAAAAGGGTGCGGGGGAGTGCAAAACAATAAAAAAATATAAGCAAAGAAAATGAGACCACATCCAGAAAGTAGAAAGTGATGGTGGTGAAGGAGTCAAAGCCAGATGCAAAAGAGATTCACATTCACAAAGCCAAGGAATCTCACAAGTCCAGAGTGAGATGGGGTCAGGGAACATAACTGTGTCAATGGATTACAAAATGACCAGTTAGGAAAATGATTCTTAGCCCCAGAAATTAGTTCCATATTCTCTACACCTTTTACTTTCATGGAACAAAAATTAAATTAACTTCACCTTTCTTGGTGAAGAGATTGCGAAATGTACCACACAGGTAGAAAACTCCACCGCCGTGCATGTCAACATGGAGTTGGTAGCCATGCAACCCGTACTCTGGACTGTCATCCAAAAAGGGACTGTGAAGAGGCAGCTCATAGGGCCTGAAAAGAAAAACAAAATACACGTAAATCTGTCAACACCAGAGATGAAATACTTGGGTTGAAATTACTTCTAAAACAATTAGCATTCATTCAAAGCATTATCTTTTACGAATGAGACACTATAGAGACACCAATAATCTTTAATACCATAAACCCAAAAGAACTGTTTCATGTTCCTTTCACCAATTTCTATAAAAACAGGCACATTTATGAGTTCCAAAGGTACCCATAGGACCACCATGATGAATGTATTTCTGAGATGGATCCCAACATCAGTTCTACAAAGGTAGAACTGCCTTCAATGTTCTCAGTAACCAGAAACCGGGGTACTCAGCAAGGAAATGCATCAAACAGCAGACCTACAGATTAGGGACTCAGGCAAAACTGAAGCCAAGATGATCAAAGTTTTGCTCTATAAGAAAAACCTTACTATAAGGTAGCACTCAAAAGCACCCAGGAGCTTTTCAGACAATAAAAAATAAAAATAAATGAGTAAGGGAGTGTATTAGTCCAAAGAGGAAGGTTAAGAGCTACAGGGAAATGGAAAGCATGTTCCCCAATGAAGGACATTCAAATGCATTAAAAGATACCCAAACAAAATAAATCTGCAGACCAAATTCATCCAGAGGGCCCTTAATGTGCGTGTCTTGCAAGATATGAAAATTCACAGAAGTGCAAGAAACTGAGGGATCAGCTGGCAGCATCTTGTAGTAGTGAAGCATTCCTATCTCCATTAATAATGTTATATTAGGTACAAAATCCTTAACTAGGGATACATAAAGCAAATATGTACTCATTAATAATCCAACTATGTTAGCAACAGCTAAAGCACTTATGCCTGTTGGCTTGTGTCTACCGATTAGAAGAATATCTTTGTAGCTACTGTCAAATATTAAGATGGCATCAACTTCTAACCCTTTATATTGATGGTATAAAAATTCAATTCACCCATAGATACATACACAGAGGCTGAGCCTAATGTGCTCCTCTCCACAAGGTGATGAAAATGAAGATTTGCCATGATAAAAGCCAGTTCTTCCTCCTTCTGAAAAGTTAATTAAAAAGAATACATTTTTCAACTGAAATATTTTAATATTTCACAAGGTCGTTGTGAAGATCACAGCACATTCATCTTGCAGATAGATGTGGTTTCTAATAACTAGAAGATCACCATGGCACAAATACGTTATTACTGCTAATATATTATTACTATCTAATAAGACTTATGTGTCACACTGACAGCAGGACCACAATTCATCCAAATAGGTAGAGCATGCAGTACCAAAAGAATTAACATCCTAGGACTTGGGAAACATCAAAATACTCTACTATACATGATGAATGCAAATTATAAATAAATAAATATATATTTGTGATTGCAAATATGTATAAATGTATATATATAAATATACATACATGCATATGGTCAATTCAGGGCTGTTTCGAACTCTTGTCCAATATAAAGACAATACTGGTAAGACTTTCACAAGTACCAGATTAATTCAACAAATACTAAACATTACTGGCATAATGTTCCTCTCTCAAGAAAGTACTTGATTTAGCAAATGCAGTGAGAGTGATTAGATTCAGCTTTTTCTCATGCCCGTTAGGCTGAACAGAAAATGTGACTATTTGGGAGTCATCCATCTCTCTTCAGATTCATGGTTGATGCTGACTGGTGTAGACCCTCACAAACAGTAAACCTTCAAATACCAGGCAGAAGACAAGCAGATCAACCACAGTCTTCTTAACTCTATAGGCCAACACAGATGGATGGTCAAGTCATAAAATGTAAAATAAAAAAACCCCTTTCCTCACCCACAAGTTACCTTCAGAGAGAAGGGGATAGAGGAAAAGAAAAATGGACAGCCATAGGAGATTGAGAAAAGAAAAAAGTGCCACAAGATGATGCTCTATGAAAATGGAGACCTTGATTCTGTCTCATCAGTGTATACTGATGCACACTGCTATTCTCAAAATAAAGTCTGTTAACTCCCTTAAAACATCCACAGGCCAAAGACTTAAATTTGTATACACAGAGGTATGTTCTGCTTTTTACTCTGTGACTGCCAGAAAATAACCCCCAGAGGAGGAGCAAGCAACCAGCTTGACTTGGCACAACAAGAAACCTATGTAAAAGGAAAGGACAACTTCTCAAACACTTGACCCTGAAAAGCAAATTATATCCCATGCTACATCACAGCATCAGAAGCATGCTTGGAACACTACCATGGTGAATGACCAAGAGGCTTTGGCAGACAAGGACATGAAAGAAACAGAGGAAGAAACACGGATTGATTGGAAGGGGGAAAGGAGAAGCCCCATGACATTAAAAGAACAACATTAACAAAAACAGAAAAGGAGGAAGAAGTGGTTTGTCAACTGTGATAGCAGAACAGTAGAGCTGCTTCAATAAAAGAGAAGATCATTTAGCCAGAAAAATGAGGCTGGTAAGATGCAACTGCTGAAAAGTCAAGGAGTTTACATATGACTTTATACCTAATGGTGAGTGAACATGGGGCTGTGACAGGGAAATGATTCAGGATACACAAGGAATACATCTTACCTTCCATAACCCCACCAGGAGACCAGGGTGTAGGCAAAAGATCTGAACAAGTCTGTCGCAACCGATCATGGTAGATTCCATTAAGTGACTCAAGTCATACTTTGCAATTAAAGAATGCCATCGAGGTCTTTGAAAACCCATGCCAAAGAAAAAAGAGAGACGTGAGCTTTCCTATCTGTATCACTGTTACTACTCAGTGTATCTAAAAATGCTTTTGAAGAGCAATTTATACATACTTATTTACTCAAACTAAGTGGCACAATCAGTCATGACGTGGGGACATAAAAGACTTGCATAAATAAAACGCAAAATGGATACATTTGAGTTTTTCACCATACTATGTTTTCCCCACTCCCTTGCTCTATCAACTCAATGACCCAGCCAGAGGGGCACTGAATAATTAGCATGGTAAAGCAGTGGCAGAACTGTCTTCTATTCTCATACCCCAACCCCCACCCAACACCAAAACCCAGAAAAACATGACAATCAAAAGTCAATTCTCAATATGTAATTCTAATCTAGTGAGTGAAATAGTGCATAAGCAAAGGTAAGATACTTTAAGTTACACAAAAACAGGTAGTCTCAGTAGGATATCTGAACACAAAAGTCTCTTTCAATTTATCTTCAGGGAAACTAAGAGAGTGAAAACTGAAACATTAGAAAATAAATTTAAACCAAAATCATGATTGTTATCATAAAGGAGATACCCTGAGAACTCAGTGTCTAAGAGTAAATATTCAGAGGTGTAAGAAAAGACAAGTCTGCGTCTCATCACAAGACTTAAAGTCATCTAGTGAAACCTTCTAGAGCACTATAAATGGTAGACATGAATGTCTGTCGTTCTCAGGAACCTAAAGATGATTCAGGGAATTATAAGAAAGATGAGATCTCATTGGTCAATTAACAGAGCATAGCCTTAGAACAAAGTCCCGAAGGAGTTGGGGCTCTAGAGCATTCCAGAGTCTGCCCCCAGCACCTAGCACACAGAAGTCAATAAGTATGCAAATGTTCATTAGGTAGAAGAATTTTTTAAAAGGTCAGCTATAGCACTGTTTCATAGCAGAGGATGCACTATAAGGCACTAGAGGCAAACCCACAGCTCCCATACCAGGGAATTGAGCCCTTCAAGAGAACTTATTGTGCTGAGAACCACTGGAAAAGAAGAGGTGGTCAGTGAGCATATGTGTGATTCACAAACTAAAAATACATTCAGTATATGCAGATTATTCCTGAAGGAGGATGATTTCTGATTTAATTGTGGGTTCAGGGAAACCTGAAGTGAACCCTTAGCTCCTACTGACAGTGACTCTTCCTCCTCAACCACAGCAGACAATTTCTTGTGTATGAGATCACCAGCCTCCTCAGGAGAGAGGTTGAAAAAATAAATGAGAAAATACCATGAGAGCATAGTGCACATGGCGGGTACTTAATAAATGGCAGTCACTGCCACTATCGGAGAGGAGGCGAGGTTGGGTGTGAAAATCCCTCTTCTCTCCCTCTCCAATGGGCCCAAAGGTTAAAAAAAAAAAAATACACCAGATTCTGAGGATGTGCTGAGTTCTCATTTGCCTTGGCCTTACAAGCCACTGACATACACTGGCAAGGAAGCCAACTGAGATTCAATTAGAAAGCAATGAATTACAGGGAAATCCAATTCGCAAATTACATCAACAGTACTTTCACTGTCTCTGAAAAAATTCTCATTGTAGAAACAAAAACAAAAACAAATAAAAGTCATAAAGTATCTTCTTGGAGACAAGGATCTGTGCTGCCACATGATGATAGCACTGGTTCACAAACTTACAATGAAAGAGCAATCAAAACCAATGCCATGGTTGATCAGAGGCCAGCTAAAGTCCATGGAGTGTTAATGGAAATAAATTACATAAAATGTATTTCCTCAATAAATTCCAGCATTGCTCACTGTATATCATCCAGTATTCCTGACCTTGATGTCAAGTTTTAGGAATATACTGTTTTCAACTGAGTGTTACAATTCCACTTGACCCATTTAGTCTTTTGTGATCATTTTAATTAATGTTAACAGTTTTGTCCTAATACTTGTAAACAGCATTTCATGATATGCCAAGTAGCATGTTGTTCAGTCAAATTAGAACAGAATCTTGGGGCTCAGCCTCCAAACACTATTTCATAATGTGTCAAACCTAAATATTGTATTAGAATAATCTGGTACCCATCATGATACCATATACAATTTCAGAAAGTTATTCAAATAAAAAAAACTATTTAAAAGATAACTGTGTTTCCAAAATGTTTTCAGTAATACAATCAGAAAAAATAATTCATACATTTTTCATTGTGGCATCAAGGGCATTTTCAAAATACAAAACCTGGACTTACATCAGTGAGAAGTCTGAATGTCCTCATAAGCATAAGGAGAGCTAAGTGATCACAACAGGACCACAGAGAAGCCAGACACAAGACCCACCTCCAGGGAAACCGTAAAGAGCACTGATCCTCCTGGGGACAGCTAGCCCTAATGTCAGGCATCTGAACACCTTTCACCAAGGACAAAGAGAGACCGATGGGTGAATCTGCAGCATGCAAGAATAGCAAGAAAAGGGGTAAGGGAAGTGTTGCTGAAAAGTCCAAGGACATCGTAACAGTGAAAGAGGAGGGAGGGAGAGCAGGACATAAATTCTGCAGAAGGTAGATAGGACCCTTTCATCTGTGGTAGATTTTGTATAGACTATGTTAGCTTGCTCAGGAAATGGGGATGCTACATGCCATAGTCCAACTTTCAGGAGAAAATAACTGATAATGAGAAAAGTAGCATGAGAGATTTCCTGGGTAAAGTAAACGTAAGCCTTCTAATGAGTATGGACTCAGTGTAAAGCCACCTAACGACAGGAAAAGAGTGAGTGTTCAGTAAGCACTAGCACTGGGATACACACACCTTTGATATTGCATTTTAAATTGATAAGAGTCTGATCTTCACAGTAGTCCCCCACACTAAATACTACACAGGCACCATCCCATTTACAGATGTGACAGTGGAAGCATGCAAAAAGTTACGTACACAAGGTCACACATGTATTAAGTTCAAAAGAAAGACAAGCAGAATAAAGAATTCATACTTCAACTATGATTGGTATAATCATTTACTAAAGAAAAATGTAATCGTTTTATACATCTTTCTATTAAAAACTTCAAAAGGTTAGCCATCAATTATCCAAGAAACTTTGCTAACTAGAACATCATTTCACATTGTTACATATAACCAATACATGAGGAACTTAAATTCAGACCTGATTTAAGTATGACAAAGACATTTTTTTTCCTACTCCATGGTGATGCAAAATGGCAGAAAAGTCTAGGGTACAATCAAATTAAAATACATTAGCAATATTTTTGAATTACCAAAGTAATGCCAACTAATATTTATGTACAAGATGCTGTTATTTGAGAGTTCTGCAAATTAATACTTACCCATTTTTGGCAGGAGGTTTATGCCAGTCCATAAAAACTGGCGTCACACCACACAAATCCAAGGTTGTTAATGTTGCTAAACATGGCCAGTTTTTGCCATACCACACAACAGTAACTGATGTATCATTTAAAGAAAGATCAACATGCTGCATGATATATTCTTTTCCACTTTTTTCTCTCAATACAATTGTCCAACCTAAACCTGATATCCTGCAGAAAGAAAAAAAAAAACCTAAAAATGTTTACCTCATTCTAGAAAATAAATGCTAAAGGCAATTTCATACATTATCTTGAAAGCATCTATTTCCGTGAAAGCAAAAATCAACATTCTCGGAACATGCACAACATAATTTTTGTTTCACCAGAAGTTCCTTTGTTATACTTTTTCTCCTCTCTTAAAACTAACTGAACATCTATGATGTTCCAGCAACTGACAACAGACGTTAAGTACAACAAAGATTCCGCCCAGAAGGAAGAACATCTTGAACGCCCTTGCTTTACTAGAGCAGATCATTAGGTTATTTCTGCTTTTCATAAAAACAGAAAAACTTTAGGCCACACATATGGAATAGGAATATACTGCATATTATATAGATGCAGAAAAACAAAAAATTATCAGCGACAGTTCCCCACACCTAAACTACACATCTGCCCTATGCACAGGACACTAAGAGCTGAGGCCACCAGTCTTCTCTAAAGTGGTTATAAATTGAAAGGTGCCACAGTCTGTCCAGGAGCCTCAGAGGTTCCTGCTCAAGGACACACTGCATACCTAAGGGCCTCTTTGGTTTTCACAGGAAGTCCTGTGTAGGGGCTGACAGGTTGGAGAACCTGGGCCAGTGCTGTCTTCACAGATGTGATCTGTTTTGCAATATATTCCTTCTTCCAATAGCCAGCTTCTTTATCCTCAACTGACAGTCCACTCACAGACACAGTTGTCTCCTCCACTGAGTTCACTTTCCAATTGGATCTTTTAGGTGAAAACACAGTTGAATAGATTCTGAGCCAAATAAAACTGGGGAAAAAAGAGAAAATACATAAACTAAGAGACATTGCCACACACCTGTATTATGCATCTCATATTAAATTAGAGATGCATAACAGTTCAATTCCATGAATAAGTAAAGCTGAACATTTACAACTGTTCATATGTAAAGTGAACTGCAGTTTGAAATGCAGTGCTTTAGATTCACTAACCCCAAAAACATATAAAAAATGGAAAAGTCTGTTTCTGAGAATAAAGCATAAAGTAAGCAATCTCATGTTATTTAGGATAATCCAAACCACTGCCTTGCTAACTGAATAGGAGTTCTATTCTAGAAAAATAAGAAGCCTATGTAGTACAAGTCTTATTTTTTCCACACATGCATGCTTTTAAAAAGATCAAAAAGGATACACACACACAGAAATATCAACAGGGAAGAACTGAATTATGCATTTCTTTTGCTTCCTATTTTTTAACTTTTCAACAGTAACATGCATTGCTTTCTCAAAGATAAAAATGTGAATGTTATTGATAACACTAACAACAACTGTTAAGTTTTTTGGAGCAAATACTATATGTCAAGCATTTTTTAAGCACTTTATACACATTAACTCATTGAGTCCTCACAACAAACCCAGGAGGCAGCTCCCCACTGTAGAGATGATGCAGCTAAAGCCCTTATGCAAAGTGCTCTGGATCAGGTTGGTACACCCCAGGACACTATGGAACTGGGATTTGAACCCATGCAGGCTGGACTGGAGCTCTCATACGCATATGCTTCACTCTGTCTCCAATAACTGAGTAAACTAAACAAGGTTGTAATACAAATTCCCTTCAGATACAAAGTCTGTGTTCCTTCTGCTCACTGTTTCTAAGAGGCCAGTGAGAAACCCCACGTGCAGTGGTACTCAGTCAGTAGTGGGCTTAAGGTTGGACCACAGGTCTCCTGTCTCTGAGCTAATACTCTCCATCCTAGAAATATCAACTAGGGAAAACTCAAGCAGGGGTTAAAATCAATTTCCTAATCTGAAAGATAAGCTTCCCATAAATAAAATTTAATTATTTGCTATTTACATCCCTACATTTCTATTTAGAGAAGTATGGTATAAAATGATAAATGGCCAAGAAGCCTCCCAGAAGAGGTTGCTGCTGAGCTAGAGATACCACAGGTACCTCATTCACTACAACAGGAACGGATCACTTCTCACAAAAGGACTTCAGAGAACCTCTCCAGAATTCAGACATTTGCATGGACTTCCCAGCAAATTCACACATAATCACAGGCCTAGTGACATCCCTTTCTGGTATGGTTTTCTAAAGTCATTTCTTTCACCCTACAAAATCATCTCATGCAAGGTAGTTGTACAAAAGCATTTACGTTTTTGGTTCAGAAATTTCTAAACTTTCATATGTGAGCCAACAGATGCAAAGTAATGATTAATTAAACATATCTAGGTAAATAAAAACTGTTTTACCAAAATCTCTCAAATACATACTTTTACAAAACTCCTCCCTGTGCATAAAGCTTACTTGTGTTTTCCTCAAATTTACTTAAAATCTCATTCTACTTAAGTGTTCCTTTGTTTCAGCAAGATCTTTATGGAACTTCAAATTTTGCGGGAGGCAGGGGGGATCTCTGAGCTATCATAGCATCTTCACTCAGCCTTGAGACAAGAAGGTTTGATCTGGCATTGCAGTGTGGCTTCTTCCACTTGGTGCGATGCATGGGATCACTGCCTTCCCTGGGCTAGGAAGTCTGCTTTCTTCTAGCTCTGGACTTGGGCATAACCCATTGGGCTTGGACAGCCTACCCCATGCCTTATTTGGTGCAGAATATTCTATGGAAAAGCCTTTGTGTATCCCCCATATTAAAAAAAAAAAAAATGCAGGCTCACACACTCTCTTTTGCCAGTGTGAGGTCAAAGAGCCATCCTGCCCCAGCTTTATAAAAAATTACTTCTGTAATTTTAAAAACTGTCAAACATATGACATCAAGTCATTTCAGAACCTAGTCATGTGGTCTTTTCGCCACCAGCCTACACTACACAGAGGAACCCCAGAGGAACTCCGTTTCCACCACCCATGCAGGACGTGGGTGGGATAAATTTCTCCCATTAGCACACCAAACCACTGCCAATCTACTGATACATGGTCTAGTCCTCACAAACCACAAGAGCAAGCACTGCTGTGGAGAAGGGGTCAGATCAGCAGCCCCACATACACGCCGCAGCAGTGACTACACCATAGTGCAATGCTGAGCTGCATACACACACATTGGCACATTTAATTAACAAGTGATGCCTACACAAAAATGTTTTATATTATGGAATCAAAATATTAAATCAGATTGTTCTTGATTATTTAATAAAAATGTTAAGGTTAAGACCCTTCTAATACTATCATTAAATATAGTGAGAACTCTCCAGCATACTACAGTTTTGGACACTAGATTACTATTTCCTTGAGAAATTCCTCACTGCATTATGCTTTAGTAAATTCTATCATCTCTTTTTGGGTTGTTAAGAAAAAGAAACATAAAAATTGCCCTCCATTCACTCTACAACTTATGTCAAGAACATGATTCATAATTTCACTCATTGATGTGTGTGTTGAAACAGATAGACAGACAGACATAGTTCTCCCATATAGGAAACATATTTTTAAATTGAAAAATAAGTAAAATCAATGCTTCCCAACCAGAGAATGATGTACGTGCTCTCCTGAGTATAATAACAGTTGAGGGCAGCCTTAATGGAGTCTAAGAGCTTATTTTGAGTTCCTTAAGTAACTGTCAAACATATGACATCAAGTCATTTCAGAACCAATTTTCAGCAGTATAATCTGAAGAAATGTTAAAAACACAAATTCCAGAGCACTGAATTACAGTCATCAGAAACGCAGACTAGAAGTCCAAGGTTTTTTTCAAGACTTCCCAGCTGGTTCTGACTTCAGGTTTCTATTGACTAGCATATAAGAACCAACATACCATATAACATTTCTTGCCTGCCACATTCCAAGATTAAATTATATTATAGCCCTTCTTCTGTCATTCTATTAAACAAAACTACCATTAAAATCTGCATTTGCTGGGAAGTGATAATGGACAAATTATATTATTATACTGTATGCATGTACAAATTGAAACAATAAATCTCATCATTATGTATAACTATAATACACCAATAAAATGTGGAAAGAGGAAAAAAGCAAAAAATAAATAAGTAAAATCTGGATTCCCTTGATGTTTTCCCTCATGACACATGGATTCTATGTAGAATTAGTATCTGTGTGATCTTTCGATATGAATGAGAGAAGGGCCTAGAAGACCAAAATACTCACTTGTGGGCACACAATGCTCACCAGATGTCAGGAGATCCCATAATCTCCCCACACAATATAAATTCTGCAGTGTGGGCAAAGCTGAGTGTCAAAACAGTGGAGAGATTTTTCTTTATTCATAGACACCCTGGGAGCTCAGGCAAGGGTGACTCCCTGCTTCAAAGGCAACAGCTCCAGAGGATGCTGTGGGCCTCTCCTTCCCTCCTTCACTCTCCCCACAAGTGAATTTACTTGATTGGCAAGTTTTGGGGGAGGAGCTACATCTATTTAACTTGGTTTCTTGTGCTTGTTCCTCTAGGCTCTGCCTGCCTGCCTGCCAGAAGAAAGCATGTCATCTGGTCTGCAAACCCACGGCCAGGGACAATGGGGAAGTCTCTGTGGTGCTTCTTGAGAATGTGGATGTGTCTGTCTAGTGCTGGGGTGAGCACACCTAAGAACCCTAAGGGAACAAAGCTGCAACCTCCAATTACTACAGCAATAATGAGCCTGATCTTATTCAGTATATGCAAAGAATATTCCTTTCTTTAAGTATACAAATTCAAAGAGCTGAAAATATATGACTACATAAAGTATTAGACAAATTATTTCTATTTATGTCTAAAAATACTATTGAAATTATCTTAAATTTTTAAAAATATTTCAAAAGCTCTTAATAGTTTTCATGACTTCTATCAAATTGTCATTTTTTATTTATTTTTAAAAAATGACAGCAGAATGCATTACAATTCTTATTACACATACATATCACAATTTTTCATATCTCTGTTTGTATGTGAAGTAGGTTGAAACCCAGTTCATGTCTTCATACATGTTCTTTAGATAATGATGTCCATCACATTCCACCATCCTTGCTAATCCCCTGCCCCCTCCCTTTCCCTCCCACCCCTCTTCCCTATCTAGAGTTCATCTATTCCTCCCATCTTCCCCCTCCCTACTCCACTATGAGTCAGCTTCCTTATATCAGAGAAAACATTCAGCATTTGTTTTTTTGGGATTGGCTAACTTCACTTAGCATTATCTTCTCCAATGCCATTCATTTACCTGCAAATGCCATGATTTTATTCTCTTTTAATGCTGAGTAAAATTCCATTGTGTATATATGCCACATTTTTTTATCCATTCATCCGCTGAAGGGCATCTAGGTTGGCTCCAGTTTACTATTGTGAATTGTGCTGCTATAAACATTGATGTGGCTAAAAACATAACAGACTTGGTTTTCTACTTACTTGTCATTAGCCAAATGATAGAAGCGTCTGCTCACACATCCAGCACACAGCAGGTTCACAGCATCCAAGTAGGAAAATATCTTCAGCAAGATCTCAGAAGGCATTCTGAGAGGGGAAAAATCAGAATTGTACCAGTGCTTTATCTAAAAAACCACCCAGAAAACAAGTGGCTATTCATCTCTAAATAGAAGACCATAAACAGATTCCTCCTGTAGAAGAGGCAAATGTACTCACAAGGTTCTCCCCTTGTGCCAGAATTACAAATAATCTTCAGTTATTTTCTTTTTTTTTAATATTTATTTTTTAGTTGTAGTTGGACACAATATCTTTATTTTTATTTATTTTTATGTGGTGCTGAGGATTGAACCCGGGGCCTCACATGTGCTAGGCGAGCGAGCCCTCTACTGCTGAGCCACAACCCCAGCCCCTTCAATTATTTTCTTGACTGAAATTTTCATTAGAATTCTAGTGACAGTCAGGGCATGGTGGCACGTGCCTGTAATCCCAGCAGGTCAGGAGGTTGAGGCAGGAGGACCCAAAATTCAAAGTCAGCCTCACAACTTAGTGAGGCCCTAAGCCACTCAGAAAGATGCTGTCTCTAAATAAAATACAAAAAGGGGCTGGGGATGTAGCTCAGTGGTTGAGTGCCCCTGGGTTCAATCCCTGGTTAAAAAAAAAAAAAAAAAGAATTCTAATGACATAAACCAATAAAGAAATCCTAAGGCACAAAGAGCAAACTTCCTCAGCATTTTAATCTCATAAACTAAATCAACAGGCATGACTTCACCACCCCTCTATGAAAGTATATATTATTCTTTGGTGAGATAAAAAGAATAGACAAGCCAGGCTGGGAGGAGCATGCCTGTAATCCCAGCTATTCAGGAGCCTGAGACAGAAGGATCCCAAGTGGGAGAACAGCCTGGGCAACTTAGTGAGACTCTGATTCAAATAAAAAGGGCTAGAGGTGTACTTCAGTAGTAGAGCACCCCTGGGTTCAATCTCTCCACTATCAGAGGGAAAAAGGAGGAAATAAAAGGACAGAGAGCACATTCTTAGCTATTAGTAAGATAAAGCAGAATCCCTCCTCCCCCTCAAAAAAAATGCTAAGTAGAATTAACTGAAATGGGGAATATCAGCTTATTTCCTACCTAACCTATGCCCCCTGGTACATCCTCTGCCTAAATGCTCCCATACTCTTACTGATTTCTCTCAGTTCTCAAAGAGACACCAAATCCCGTAATGTTTTCTGAAGTGACTTTTTCAATTTTATGCCTAAGTAAATAATGTTGGATGTATTCTCAATATTCCATCAAGCACAGAATTCTACAAAGAGTACGAGACTCTGAAAGTGCCTAGAAGTGTTACCAGTGTTAATAAGTCAGGAATGAGTGTTTAAGCACCTTTATGAACATTCAGTAAAAGGGAAAATGAAATGAGACAGAAGATTGTATTAATGACTGGGGTAATGTGGTCTAGGGATAGACTGGGGGAAAGCCTTGAACCAATTTAAAATGGCTTTCCCATACTCTCTACTCTCATACTTGTGATTTAAATTATCAAAAAATTTGTTACTTATGATGGAAATCAGATGATCAAATGTGTCACAGTTCTGAAATTCTGGTAACACTGAGAGAACAAAGTGGATCCTCAGAAAAAAGCTGATGATGTATGTCACTGTACAAGTGCTACTAACTGCTCAAAACTGGAAATATTATGAGAGTCTAAATAGTAGCCTTGCTTAGGTACTAGTTAAATGCCTCCCCATGGGGCTGGGGTTGTAGCTCAGTGGTAGAGCACTTGCCTGGCACATGTGAGGCACTGGGTTAGATCCTCAGCACCATATAAAAATAAATAAATAAAAGTATTGCATCCATCTACAACTAAAAATTTTTCTTAAAAAAAATAAATAAGGATCCAACATGGCGGCCGGCAAGGAAGCAGCACTTTCAGTATCTCCACATTAACCGGATCAGAAACACCCATTAAAACAGCTACATTCTACCTACTGAGGAACTTCTAGCAAAATTCCGCTGAAAGGAGACCTGCCAGGAATTAGTAAGTTATATTAGAGGTGACAGTTGGCCCCAGACAAGTGAATCTTGGCCGGCCACGCGGGCGCAGAGGTCCAATCCCGCAGCCACCGCCCAACCGGCTCTGCAAGCGGCCCCCGGCGGCCCGGGGCAGCGAGAAGGGACCCCGCCTGGCCAGGCAGACGGCCCCCGCCATCCCGGCTCTCCTGGCGGCCCCACTCGCTCTGTGATCGGCCACCCCGCCC
>NW_025999991.1:7156741-7166101 GCF_001458135.2 Marmota marmota marmota
GAGCATGAGGAAAAGATTAACATTAAACAGAGACGAGTGGGGGGAGAGAAAGGGAGAGAGAAGGGAAACTATGGAAATGGAAGGAGACCCTCATTGTTACACAAAATTACATATAAGAGTTTGTGAGGGGAAAGGGGAAAAAAAAAACAAGGGAGAGAATTAAACAACAGCAGATGGGGTAGAGAGGGAAGATGAGAGGGAAGGGGAGGGGGGATAGTAGGGGATAGGAAAGGTAGCAGAATACAACAGTCATTAATATGGTATTATGTAAAAATGTGGATGTGTAACCGATGTGATTCTGTAACTTGTATTTGGGGTAAAAAATGGGAGTTCATAACCCACTTGAATCAAATGTATGGAAGATGATATGTCATGAGCTTTGTAATGTTTTGAACAACCAATTAAAAAAATAAATAAATAAATAAATAAATAAATAAATAAATAAAATAAATGCCTCTTTTCAAATGAATTCCCTTATGTTTTGAGCCATTAAATTTAACACTTTCAATGATAAAGGGTCTCTAATGCTACAGATAACAAAGTTACAAGAAAATATGTTTTTGTGACCATTCAGGTTATCTACTGTATATAGTTTTTATATTTTAATTATTTCATAAGAATTCATACCTATTATTTTTTTAAATCAGGGTAATTTAAAAAAAGTTAAAGTCGGGCTTAAAGTCATTTCAGAAAAATATGTAGTAAGAATCATTTAACTAGAATGAAATCCCACTCAAGTTAAACATCAGACAGGATTTTACCTTCCTACCACCAAACTAACATCCAAAAAAGGGATCCTTTCTTTGCAATTCTGGCACAAGGGGAAAACCTCGCTTTATAGTTAAAATGGCTAAGATTAAAGTATTCTTAATTATTGTTCCTAAAGTTTCCTCCAAGATGAAAGCACCAATGGTTACACCCATATTGGGTTATTTTCTTTTGGGTTTTAATTTTTTCACATTTGCAGTTTTACATAGTTATTGAGGGAGAAGAAAAAGATAGGGGACTTGGGGAAGAAAAGTGACAGAGGAAGGCAAGAAGGACAAAGAAGTTTAAAGCAAGGAAACTGCTTTAGGCCAACAGGCTTCCCTGAGAAACATTGAGTTCATTTGTGATTGCTCATTTCAGAACTAAGGGAATTCAAACTTGAACATAACTTTGTCCCTATTTCTTACTGTGATCCACTCCAATACTTTTGCATCTATAATCTCTACACCTCTCTGCCCCCGTGAGGATACTCATTTCCTCCTATCAAACCACCTGTGCTCTGAGTCCCTACTCATCCTCAAGAACCCCAGCTTTCCATTCATGCCCCGCTTTTCTCTGAAAACACTGCTCCAAATATCTCATCATAACATTATCCTCTTCCCTCATGTCTCCCTCCAGCTACCACACAATCTCTAAGACCCCCACACACAGCCAAGCTTCTAGGAAAGAACAGAAGAAAACAACTTGTCACACCTGCTGCCCCCACTTCGTGCCTCCCACATTCTTTTATACATTTCAGTGTGAAATAAAACATTCAAAAAACATTTTTAAAAATGGTGTCCAGCCATTTCCTTCTGCTGACCTGAAACAGTTCAAAGTTGCCACAGTCCACCCACTTTCCCTCCCCCCACAGCAGATACAGGACCATTCCTGGCTTTTCAGCAATCTCCTCTCCTGGTTCACGCAACACCCCTCTTGGATTTCTTGGCCCTCGCAGGTCTTCCCCTAGCTCCCTGGGTGCTTCTCAATGCCCCAGTCTTCCCAGCTCATCTTACGCCACATTTGCTTCTTTCTCCACTCTCTCCCCAGGACACCCCACAGTCTCCAGTAGAACAAACTCCTGCTGACCTCACCCTGAAGAAGACTCATGCCCACTGTCTCCTGGCATCCTCTTCTGTCACCACTGACCTTCTTCTGCCCCCACCCATATGAGTCAGCAGCACCTTCATTTATACATCTGCTCAAGCCGCCGACAGGTTCAAGCTCCTATCTGATGTCAATTTTCCCCTCACAGTGACTTATCATTCGAAAATGAGTGATACCAATCACATCTAAATATTATCACAAATTTGCATGTATCTCCACTTTCCCTCCTTCAAAAGGAGAGAGGCAAAAAAGCAAACAAGATACCAAAAAAGTTAAATGACGCCATGCCATACTATGATGGAAGCCTGGCTTCACGTGCTACCACCACTGTTCCAGCAGCACCTGGAGCAGCACCACCACCTCCATACCTCTGGGTCCTCTTCTCCAGGCTCCTGAGTCTGTTCTCAGCCCTCACTTTCTATGCTACCCCCTCAGGGAAGTCTTTCTTTACCATTCTACGCCACTATTCTGCACTATGGAATCTATTTGTTTCTTGGATAGAATGTATCCCAATTTATAATAATTTACATTTTAAAAATCTGTCTCCCCCATTAGACTATCAGCTTCATGGGAATTGAGTGGCTATTTGTCTCCAAAAGTGAGCACAGCACCCCAGACAGAGTAGGTCCTCAAATACCTAGACAGATTAACCAAACTAACAAATATTTGCTCTATTTCCATCTCTGATTATTGTAGCCAGATTGTATTCCCAGAATAAAGGGTTCTAAACTAAATTGATGTCATTAATTATCTTTTTGGCTTTTCTTTGTAAAACCATACTAAAATATTCACAATAAAATGTGTATATAAAAATATGGACACTATTAGCTGAACTAGTCATGATATATTATTAAATGCCCAGAATTTGAACACAGGAAACTTATGTTTGAATCACAGTTTTGCAACACAGGACTATGTGGACCTTACTTCCTCCAATGTAAAATGTCTCTCTATAATAACACCAAATTTTCAGAGCTCCACACAATGTTTAGCATACAGATAATGTTACTACAGTGCAAATCTATAGACATCTTATCAATTACAAATAACTATTTTTACAAAATTCTATGGGTCTTCATAATGAGGGTCACAGTATGGAATCTTGTCATAGAAAATGGGGTCCCAAAATACTGGTAGCTAAGAAATACAGAGAACTTCTAAGATTTTAGGAGAATGCATTTTAATCTTCTTTCTCTTCTTTCAATGGTCTTTATCAATTGAAAAGAGAATAATTTTATAGAACATTTTAATAAAAGGAAAATTCAATTTATGTGTCACTTTTATAAGCTTAGTTTCATAAAAGTAGTCTAATAAGAATAATGGTGACAGGCTCGTGACTCGTATCAAATTCTCTGTTGTACATTCTTCCTACACAATCCTATTCTTAGAGAGCTCAAAATAGCAACCTGGTATATACAGCACTATGACTTTCTCTAAAATCTCCATCTAGAGCCCCCAAAACAGTGGTCAGCTACTCCAGCTACTTACCTATCCAGAGATATAGAACAGTTAGAAGATTTCTCACTGTGCTGGCCACGTCTGGCATATTGCTTCACAGCAGTGTGGCCCGCAGAGGATTTGACACCAGGCCCCTTTCTGAAAGGAAAAGTGGGGATTCAAATTACATGACTGCCAAATGAGGTGAGTTTTCTGTTTCTCTCTATAAAATTCTAAAGAATTCATAAACTCCAAAGATGTCTCACTGTGAAACTTCATCTCTGCACAGCTCTATAAAGAAAGCATGGGAAGACAGGAAGGAGGGGAAGAAGAAATGAAGGAAAAAAGGGAGGGCAAAGAAAGAAGGTCCTGTGGCATGTGTCCTGGTGAGTAGATCTGAAGCCTGGACTTACTCTGATGTGTTTTCAATCAAAGATTTAATACCTGCTCTCATTACAAATTGTCAGCTTGTCAAAGAAGTGCTATGAAATGTATTCAATGGACACAAGAAGGAAAAGGAAAAATGTACTGACTGGCCAGTTATGATAATACAAAAGAAACATAATAAAGATAGCATCAAGAGCTTGAGATTTTTAAGAACTTTAGAACTCTCAACACAAGCTACAACTTTGCTTATCTTTGGGGAGATTACGACCAGTTCCAACTCTGTAGCTTTGGCAGTCTTGGCCACAGAAATACCAAATACTCATCCACAGTACTCTCACATTTAACATCTCACATTCAATGAAATATATTTTATTTGGCCTCTTTTTTTATTTTATCGAGTATCTAAATTAAAGTTTTTACATTTTATGAAATAAGATATAACACTTTACACAATTAGTCCTTATCATGATCAAGCCTCAAAACTAGCAATGATTGATAGCAGTTTAAGGGGATATGAAACATCCTAGAAGAGTCATAGAGCTCAGATTTCTAGGCAGGATCCTTAAGATGCTAATTCTCTTGTAAAGATTTGGAATCTGCCTCTTGAAGCAATGTACAACACACACACATCAGTTACTGACCCATCTCCCACCCAGCATGTCATTCAAGAAGCAACTAAAATCTAGAGTATACTACCCACATGCTCAGTTCACTGCCATTACTTTAGAACATGTACTTTACTTACAGAGAGTTTAATAACCCTCAGTTTCTGTACCACACTGATTCCCCAGGCATATTTGGACTAACACTCAAATAGGAAGTAAGCAATAATTGGGGACCAAAATGAGGTGCCCAAAGCACTTCAAAGGAAGGCTAATTAACCCTCTGGAGCTGAAGTATGAAATCCACTTAAAATAGATCTTAACAAAGGATAATTTTCCACTTCAAGTACACCCTGCTCTTAGGAGCCACAGGTAATAAAAGGGTCCCTGGTCCAAGGTGTCAGCTGACAAGCCAAGTGACAGTGTAGGTTGAGTCCTACCACCAAGGTAGCACACCATGATGTCCACATGGCAATGAGCACTATGTTACCCAACAGCACACATCTGCTGTGATCAGCAGGCACCACTGCATGTACCTGAGCAGTTGAAGAATGAGCTTCTCTTCCCTGGATAGCTTTTCCTCTATAGAAACAAGCAGGACCTATATACCCTACATAAAGAAAACATGCCCAGATAGCTCCCATGAGAATATTCACCTCAAAGCTGTCTTCACTGGATAAAAAGATGGAAATAGCATAGTATTGGTTAGGTTGTATGGCTGCCATGCTGTTTACCTTGTGCAGACAATGAAGATGCAGTCCCAACAAAGGTGAAGTGCTTGCTGTACAAATAGTACACAATGTCTTTCAGGAGTCTGCTTAGCTTGCTCCCTCACCTTCTTTAGGCACTTACAAATGTCACTATCTCACCAAGACCTTCCTTGGCCATGCCTCCTAAAACTGCATCCAGACCCTAAACACATACCCTTTATGTTATTTCCCTACTAATTTATTCCTTAGCATATGTCACCAATACTATGCATTTTAGTATTCTGTCTTATTTATTATCATTGGGATGTAAGCTCCATATAGGTAAGAACATGTATGAGCTTTGTTCAGTGCTAATTCTTCAGCACCCACATGCATCTGGTATGCAAATAGCACTTAATAAATATATTAAATTAATGACATAGTAATTGAAAAGTCAGGTCATATCAGAATACACTACATAAACGAACTTTCCTATTTCTCTAAGAGTAAGCACATGCATACAAAGGAAAGATCTGAATAGAGAGAAAAGGTATTACACACACATGCATATATACATGTGTGTGAATATGTATACATATGTATATTACATATATATATATATGATTCATAGGATTAGAAGGTTTAATAATGGTGGTGATTTTCAAGTGGGGACTGGAAGACTTAAGAGGCAAAACTCCATTTATTTTTCTCATTTTTTTAATATACTGAGTATGTAATAAATTTTAGGAGTAGTTGTTGCTTCAATTTCAAAACTGAGATCTCATGCACATAGCTGCTAGAAGTCACAGTTTGGCAGCACAATCCTTCAGAATGAAACAGTGGTTCTCTGAGGCATCCTGGCAAGTGCCCCCAAAGAAATTGAAACCAGATCTGAATAGAGACAAGGTATTAACACACACACACACACACACACACACATATATATATATGTACACATATACACATATATGGATATACACACACATAAATGTGTACATATATGTGTATATATATCTATATATGTGCATATATATACACACACAAATAATGCATGCTCCTAGATAATTTATCTTCCTTTTTCTTACAAAAATTACCACTTAAATTATGTAATAATTTTCCAAAATTTCTGTGTTAATTTTAGACATCAGAAAGAGTGACTATGTGTCCCTTACCCAGTGGCACCTATCCATTTGAGAAGCACAGAGAGATGGGGCTCAGCTGTGTCAAAGAACACACACCGGCTCTATCCAGTGAGTTCTTCCTGAGAAAGTTAACTCAAATGTCCAGAACTTATGAAAGCCTGCTGCAGAAATTTTCAAGAACTGAATAAAGTCACCTGTTATGTAAATTAATATTTACATAACCTATAATGTAAATAAAATAATCTTCGTGGATTTCTCAAATTCAAGCTGTAATTCTCCCAAAGATAGTTTCAAATAGTGATCAAGCAGGCAAATCCTGTTTGGTCCTAGTTATTTAAAAAACAACAACAACAAAAAGTACCAAAGGCTTTTCCCTAGTCTGAATCCCTAAACCAGTAGCAAATGGATATGCCTCTATCTTTGACTAAACATTTAACAGGGTTCATTTAGTAAGTACAATTCTACCAATACTTCTTAGGTGGATACTCACAAAGTAATGTGCTAAGTGCTTTAAAACTTATTTCATCCTATTTCATTTAATTGAAAGTGAAAACTGTTTTTTCACAAACATATTTTAACACTTTAAAAATGCTAAAATCTTTTTTTCTGTTTTGTTTTTCTCACAATTAAAATACATCTCATGGAGTCCATCATTTCACAGAAGACAAAGGCTCTAATTAGGCAATTAAAGAGACTTGTTCAAAGTCCCAAGCTAGGGCAGGGAGCCCCAAGACCCAGCCTGCTATTTTTCCCTTCAGAGGTCTTTTTCCATGTTTGATAAGATTTTAAATTTTGACACTGTTGAAAGCAGATTTCTATTCTTCCTAAAACCAACTGTACATTGTTAAAGGCCATACAATTAGCATATAAGTTAACTTGTATGCATGTTCTCCTGAGATCTAAGTCTGAAGACACAAGTGGTGTGAAAATACTTTGTATACAATCAGTGACTTGAAAAACTGTACTCTATATGTGTAGTTTGAAATGAGCTACAGTCTGCCATCATGCATAGCAAATTAGATAAATAAATAATTTTTTAAAAGATCTATGTCTGATATACTTACTGGAGCATATTTGGTTTAAAACACTTTTTTTTCAAGTGACAAATTTTTGCCTGATAACTTTGAATAAGTTTAATATTTTAAAAATCTAATTTCTCTGCCTTCTTTTTAGTATCTAGTAAATCAAATCAATTAGGGTAGATAAAAACTGAGCCAACTTGATACATGTGCTGCTATATTTCTTACAGGTGACAGTTATATGTAGACTATTAAAATAGCACTTAATAAATGCTTATTCACATCAGTTTTCCACAATAAGACATTAAAAGTAATGCTTTGTTGATGCAGCTATCCACTCCTTGTCATTTACCCAAAAGAACTGAAATTAGCATACTATAGGAATACATACATACCAATGTTTATAGCAGCACAATTTACAATAGACAAGTTATGGAACCAGCCTAGGTGCCCATCAATAGAAGAATGTGTATGGAAAATGAGGTATGAATACACAACGGGGTTCTACTCAGCCATAGAAAAGAATGAAATTGTGCCATTTGCTGGTAAATAGATGGAACTGTAAAAACATCATGCTAAGTGAAATAAGACTGAGAAAACTAAGGGTTGAATGTTTTTTCTGATATGCAAATATAAAGAGAAATAAGGAATTAAAAAGGGGGACCTCATGAAAACAGAAAGCAGAACAGTGGAGTAGAGGAAGGGGACTGAGGGAGGAGAGTTGGAAAAGGGCAAGAACTGCGGAAAGAAACAAAGTATTCTATATGCATCTATGAGTATATCATCATGAATTCCACTTTATGTATAACTGTAATGCACGGGTTAAAAAATAAATAGAAGGAAGACCAACAGAATAGAGGTAGGGGATCAGGAGGGAGAAGACATATAAGGGGGTGGTACTGGGGATATAAACAGCACAAAATTTTATTAAATGCCATTCATATGTCAAAATGAACTCCACAACTGTGTTAAACTATAATGCACTTTTAAAAAGTAGCTCCTCAAACCAGAGTTATTCTATTTTTAGCAGTTCCACACAGGACCCTGCCCTGCCACCGCCTCTCTTAGGCTTGGGGACCCAGGGAGGCCTCTCTGCATGGTGGGTGGCCGGAGGGCCAGGCTGGGAGCGGGAGGCGCCGCCCTCCAGCCGAATCCGGTAAATGGAAGTCACCGTTTACCAAGTAGCGTCTATACCCGTTCAAACCACAGGCCGAAAAGCAGTTTCCCATGCCAGGCATGATGACTGGCACTGTAGTGAACATCATTCCACCAGGAAGTTCACTCAACTTACAAAGAAAAGATTCGTCATGAAAAAGTCATTCTGCTTCCCCCAACAGAGCACTACATAAAAACTAATTTTAATAAGTGAGGCAAACTGACTTAAAGCTTAAGTTTCCTACTTAAAAGCCAGTTTTTCTGTTCTGCGTAATAATTTTTGCAAGCACTGTGACCTTCGGTTTGCCACAGGGTTGTGCCTTTCACACAAGAACTGCTGTCGTGGCACTGAAGAACGGGGCTGTGCTTCAGAGACCAGGGAGGACAGATGCACTCCTCCAGTCAGGGGAGGGGGAAAAGAAAACTTGAGGTGACATCGAAGGCTTCAAGGCAATTGGCCTTTCTCTTCGTAGCCCAACAGCCTTGGGAACAGGGAATCCTCAAGAACGTACGATCTTAGCATTATTCCTCCTCAGAATAACGGGGACAGGGCCAGACACAGCTGCGAGGAAACGGGGATGCAGAGCGGAGCCTCTGCAGCTCGCAGGCACTCGGGTCCTGTGTGGAACTGGCGACCTGGCCCGCGGCGGCGGCGGCGCAGCGCCTCCCGGACCAGCCTCCACCAGAGGACCGTGCCGGGGAGCGACGGCGCCCAGCCGCCAGCAGGTCGGCCCCGGGGAGGTCCGGGGGGTTGCCCCTCCTGGCCCACACCTAGGGCAAGGGGTGATTCCCGCCCCCAGACTCCTGCAGACACCGGCGGCCTGCCGCGCGGGCGGCGCTGGGCTCCTCTCGGGAAGTACCAAACAGTAGGAAACCCATTTTTCCAGGGTGAGGGGACCTTTCTACCGTCCTGCACCCTTTCCCGCGTTTTAAAAAAAAAAAGCGCGCCACCAGTCACGTGGCGACGTCCGACCAATAAAAGCACTCGCTCCAGAGCAGCCGGCGGGGACGTCCGCCAAGGGTTCCCGGGTGGGTTAGACACGCCAGCGGACCCCACTGTCACCTGAACCCGGTG
>NW_025999991.1:7166964-7331107 GCF_001458135.2 Marmota marmota marmota
CCGCCCGCGTCCGGTCGCCATGGAGACCTGGTGGGGCCCGCCCAGCGGCGCGACGCTTCGGAGAGCGCCTGGGCGCACGCGCAGAAGCGCGGCCGCCTTCGCGCGTGCGTGGACTGGCGCTACTGACGTTGTCGCCTAGCTACCAGATGGCGTTCTAGACGCTTTGGGGCCGGCTTCTTTCCCATGCCTCCGTCGTTCTGATGCCCAGGACGCCAAGCGTCAAGAACGCCGCTGGGACTTTACGACACCCTTGCCTGCTTTTTGCCATCCCCGTTCATTTTCACTTGTCTGTTGTCTGGTTTTCTTGAGAAAAAACACAGAAATGAAATTATTTGCCAAAAAGTTCAAATGGGTCACCATGAGGCGAAGGATTCTCCAGTTAACACAGCCTTCTCCAGAACGATCACGAGAACACACAGTTTACATCTGCTCATTTGGTTCTTGCAACCTCTGCTTGACCTACCAGGACTGAGGCACAAGTTCCTGCAGCCCCTCCCCCTGCCGCCGGATGATGCGCGGCGCATGCGTGGCCATACGCGTAGAGGCCTCTGGGAGGCGCTGAGAGGGGCCACGCGCTTGGCCGCCTTGCATTGTGGGAGATGCAGTGCTTGCCGCGGCCCTCGCGCCGCCCTGCAGTGTGCAGCACGGTCCGGGAACTGCCATTCCCAGACACCCAGGGGTTTCCCAGGCTGCTCTGCGGAGCAGTAGGGCGTGAATGTCAGCGCGGAAGGGTCAGGGCGCTCTCACGCAAGTTGGAGGCCGGGAGGGAGGCGGGCGCCGTGGAACGTGAAGGTGTGGATTTGTGCGTGGCTGGCCAGTGGTGTTGTGGATTGCGAAGCTTTGCTGCTTGTCGTTGCGTCCCTGAGCGGGACGGCTTTCTGTGAACATGATGTGTACTGTCCTAAGAGCTCTGCAGTACGCCGAGAGGCTGCACAGGTCCTCGGGGAAGCGGCTGTTGCTGCCAGACCGTGGGCTTCACGGGGCTGCCTTGAAGACTCAGCCCAGTTTGAGGTGGGGCTTGCGAGAGCAGAAGAAAACGGCGCAACCTAGATCTGTTCTTGGACTCGTCCAGAAAACGATCTGGACACAGGGACCGAGCCCCTGCAACGCACAGGAGGACCGCCGCAAGCAAGTGTCGGTGCACCGAGATCGGAGAGCGGAAACCGCGGTCTCAACCTCCCAGAAAGGTAAAGGCAGTACTTGTCTTCCAGTCAACCTGACAAGAGCTGACAGTGTCCTTCTACCAAGTTTACACCTAAGGAGGGAAAAACGATTCACACAGAAGAACCGTTAAACTGTTTAGAACCAGGTTTCAAAAATTCGAATTTAGATGTATGGAAGTTGATCTTGAATTTGAGCATTTTGTTGCATACTGTCTAGGAGATTTTTCTCAGCATGTGTTTCAATGCCTATGAGAAAGAGAAATTGGATAGGATAAATTGAAGAGAGAGATATTATCAAGTTATAACCAATAGGAAAAACTCAGTAATCACTTCATGGAATAATTGATGCTGTTCCCAGATCCTCAGCTACACTTTGAAGACTATAAAATGAAAGACATCCAGAACATCCCTTGCCCTCACACATTAGGTGCAGTAATAGAACATACAAACAGGAAAGATGAAATGTAATTTAGTCGGGAAAGTCAAAGGTATTTTAACAGGTATTTTAAGTTTAATTTTTTTTCTTATTGTTGTGTTCTTCATTTCACAAGTATGTGGTAGAAAAAATGAAAGGCACAGAAAGCAATTCAGGCACTCATAATTATATGTCGCAGATAAAACAATTGTTTAGATAATAATTTGTGTTATTTCAGTTAATATTCCTAATTTTTAACAAAAAATGGTATCCTGCCAATTGTTTTGTAATCTGCTGAACATGCCAAAAATGTAATCTTTTGTTTAGGATAGCAGTTTAGCACACACACAAAAAAAAACTGATACGCAGAAATGAAAGATAAAGGTATGCATATGTATCAGTTATTCTGGCTCAAGGGCCAGTGTTGCTTGCACTACAGACTGGACCTGCCATAGAGTCCTTTCTTGATGTGGATCCCATCCAAAGGTGACAGCACTTCTTGTTACTCAGTGAATGAATGGGAGCAGTATTTTCAAGAGTGGAATACATTGCCTCCGAAATGCAAAAAGACCTGCCATGCATTGCGGTCGCAGTGTAGAATGCAAGAATTTGCCTTTTTTTTTCATGGGACAGAATGGCATGGCATGTCTGAGACAGAACCTCCTGCAGGTCTCATTGATACGGTTAGTGAGCCTCTGAATCTAACAATTTTTTTTGTTGTTGTTTAGGCCTTTGTCAGGCCCATCATTCACACATGAAGCACATATCTTACCAAATTTTCCAGTACACTTGCCACTTACTACTTATTGGCTCCAACAAAATGGCATCTACATAACAGTCAAACAGGTGATTTTGCTGAATGTTTGAAATAGCATTGTCCAAATAAAACTTTGTGCAATAATGGAAATGTTTTATATCTGTGTTATCCAATATGATAGCCACTGGCCACATTAAGAGAGTGAGAAAGTAAGCAAATCGTGGGCAAGGACACAGGTATCCCATTTTTATTACCATGCACTACTTCTGCTCCTCCTCAGTAGAGGTAGGAAAAAAGGCATTCTTCAGATCACCAATGCCATGAGGCTGTATAAATGTGCTCCCATAAAGTTCCCATGTTTGGCATTATTACATCTACATTGGGACTGCTACTTGGTTTAGTTTGCATTGATCCGCATTATTCTCTAGCATCTGTCTGGTTTTTGAAGGGGAAGGTTGGTAGGAGTATAATGGAGACCACTGCCCTACTCTGTAAGGTATAACTATGGCTTCCTTATAGCTTTGGTGAAGTGCCCTCCAAGCCCTCCTATGAAACGTGGCTAGCTGTTGGGTTCAGAGTTCTCTCTAGTATCCACTCTAGCATGCCTGATGAGCCTTTGCTCCATTGTTTGCCACTTCTGTCCTCTCATTTTCACATCACTTCATGGGGACCATGGCTGTTTCTAAGTTTCCAAGAGCAGACATGACTGCACTTCAGTTCCAGGGGCACTTACCTGATTGTTATGTTCTTGATCTCAGGAGGGTACCCCATGTAAATCAACTCTCAATCAGCCATGTTTGTATTCTGTGACCTTGACACACACCCTTTAAGAAAAGGTCATGTATATGTTTTCCAAGCAGTATTCACAGTATGGTTTATTTTTCTCCTTCTCACACCCAAGTTATGTTGTACCTTGGCCAGGAAAGGAGGTTGTAGACACTTCTTGAGGAGAGTATGTGTCTTGCTAGGCAGAAGCCTCACCTGGTCTTTAAGAAGTAAGACATTATAGATTTTAATGGGGAAGGAGTGAGCCGCTTCTTCAGGAGAATCTGAATATAACAGATTTTTTTAGAACATTGACCTCAATATTCTTGTACCAAGCTTCACATTCCCTTTACGCCCCAATCAGGGCATGGCCCTGGCTTGGCAGAGCTGACGTGTTTGCCATGCCAGCCTCTTGCTACTTTATTACCTTGGCCCTGACCCTCAGCCTTTTCTGTCTTCTGGGTGCAGCATGAATCTCCTATGCCCCAAATCTCTCTTGCCTTTCCCACTTCACCTTCACTGGTGAAGATTATTACCAAACTCTCCCCTGCCTTACCTAGTACATCCCTCCCCCACCCACAACCATGCAACCCAAGTCCTAAAATTTCCTAGTCCTCCGGATTTTTCAAAATAACACCAACCAGTGCATTCTTGTTTCCCACTATTCCATTCCAGCTCATCATCGTGGGCAAAAGCTGCAACAGTTGCCTAGAACTGCATGCTGGGCACTGCATGCTGGGGCCTGTCAATGCTCCATCTACCACCAGGCACAGAGAGTCCTCATTGCCAGTGAGTGGCTGGTGATCCATTTCCAAAATTTCAATTTGGAACTGCTTCATTGGACCACTCCTGGTAGCACCTGTTGTAGATCATCCCAGGGAAACAGACAACAGATTTGCATAAGGAGGTTTATTGGGGAATGTTCTGATAGTACATGTTGAGGGGTAAGGAAAGCAGTATTGGCAGAGGGAGGAGCTCAAGTGCACTTGCAAGAAGGGCTTCAGCCAGTGGTCAGTGAACTCTGAAACTAGGCAGGCCATGACCTAGGTGAGAAAGCTCTTTTCTGGTGAAGGAATTTGCAGAGAGGAACTGAGAACTGTCAGCTACCACTCCTCCCTGCAGCCAGCAGTACCCATACTACACCACAGCACCCACTGCAGGAAGTGTGGAGAATTGTAGAAACAAATACTAATGAGGTTTTTAGGTATGAAGATAGGTCTAAGAGGTCAAGAAGAGTAAGGTAAGCAATGAGCAGCTTCCATTGGTGATACTTATATATTAGCAATAGAAATTTTTTGAATGCATAAAATGTGGATAATATTCAGCACAGCCTTTATACATAGTAGATATGTAGTAGCTATCTGTGATTGAATAAATAGAAAAGACAGCCTATCAGGAATGAATGTATTGAGAAAGAGACAATCAGAAATCCAAGGTATGGAGCCTGTGACCTGATTCAGGTAATAGGCTCAAATGAAGCTATCAGTATACTTCCAGTTGGGGGCTGGTACACTACTGGCAATTGATAGTTATCAAGGTGTTATGACAGTAATGAGATGGAATGAGGTGGTGTCACCATAGGCTTTTCCACACCTGAACCTAAGTAAAGAAATGGGATTTGTGGTGACAGTTATTGTTTAGATCAGTCTCATGAGCTGAACAGATTTGGCAGATGCACTATTTTTATTGTTTGAATCACATCTTTTAAGGTAGGATTGTAGCTCAATGGCAGAACATCCCCAGGTTCAAAACAAAGAAGTCTTCCTAAAGTGGTGAATAAATCAAATATATAAACTAATGCCAAGGAAGTAATGTACTTTTTCAGCATCAAAAGAGCAGTGTAGTTGTAATTGCAATTTTTTGCACAAACATGTCTTGATTGAATTTATTTAGCTCCCAGAATTTCTCTTTAATCCATCTGGGCAACTTTTATCTATGTGGGAAAAAATAAGTGCAGTGTAGTCTCTATGTAGGTTCTTCTTTTTTTAAGTTTGTTTGATTCATAATTCTTCTGTTGAGATAAATTCCTGTTCTGAATTCAGTTGTCTTTGTATTTTATGCGCCAGTCAGTGGGGTTACAGAAGGATGGCATTTGGGAATGTTACTGACTGTTAAGGTTTAATGATCGTTTTGGTCTCTTTGGTTGACAAGCCAATACTTCTTAATCTGTGCACTGGACCTGTGTCCAGAGCTGCCTGATACGTGGCACTTGTTCTTATTCTAAGAGACTGGATGAGGAGTCCTCCTCTTAGAAAGTAAGACAGTATCAAGATTATAACATTAGATGAAATAAAAACTAGAGACTTCTAGGCACTGCTCTGAGATCCTGCTAAAACTCCAAAGCATAGGGAGATTCCAGAGCTGCCACTGAGAAGGCACCAGCACTGCTCGCTTTGACTCTGACTTCACATGTCCCCTGCTGCAATGCCAAAGAAGCTGGAAGTGGGGCTGCTCAGAGGGGATACACCTGTGACTCCTTGGCATTTTCTCTTTACAGTGAAAGAAGCTGGAAGAGATTTCACCTACTTAGTCATCGTGGTCATTGGAATCGGCATAACAGGTTGCCAAAAACAGCAAGTACAACATCCCTGAACATTTTTTTTTACTAACATATCTTCATCTCTCACTCTTGGTTTGCTTCATCATCTTTTCCTGTGATTTTCAGGTGGCTTGTTCTACACGATTTTCAGAGAACTCTTTTCTTCATCCAGTCCTAGTAAGGTATATGGGAAAGCCTTAGAAAAATGCAGATCACATCCCGAGGTTAGTTCTCTGATGAGAGGGAGAACATGTGGGGGAGGCAGAAATGGGCCCAACTAAAATACCAGTTCTGAACCCAGGGGATTCATGGAACAGCACATAGTGGTTGGGTTGTGATTAAGTGTTTGTTCTGTACTTGAAATGCTTGGATCACAAGCACCCAAAGGTCTGTGTGTGGATGTTTTCATCCTAATTGTACAGTGAATTTTTTACTAGTTGCTCATAGATAATCACCAAAGTGTCAAACTCAAGCAGTCTGTTTCTAGTCTTTTAAAATAACTGTTTCGTGGTCTTGTGATCATAACAATAATTGTTAACATTGCCAAAAGTACGTCATGTGCCAGGCATTGTGCTTAGTGACTCCGTGCATCATCTCATTAAGTCTCGCAGAGGCCCTTGGCATTAGGTCTTACTCTTGTCTCCAGTTGCAGAGGGGAAAACTGGCACTATTAACTAACTCAGCCTCAATCACTAAACTAGGTGAGAGCCAGAACCCAAATCCAAGCTGGTCGGTTTCCACATCTTACCCTGCTGGGCACAACCTTCCTCAGCCATTCCCTGGGAGGAGTCGACATGCAGCCACACTGTGGTTTCTGAAGGAACCTTCCAGAAGGAAGGCTTTAGATCATAACCATCCAGTCACAGTTTGCAAGACATGGCCGTGTGTGACAGATTCCTTACTCCCTTGGGGGAAGGCTTCAGCATTGAAAAGCATTCCTTGCTGAAATCCTAATTTTGATACCTTGAAAGGTGACAGCAGATGGCATCATAAATATCAGGGCCCAAGAAGTGAGGTCAGAGAAGCAGAGTCTACAGTCCTCAGCCAGGGGCAAGATGAAGGCCACAGGTTTTCTCAGCGTGGTGTGCTGTGCTGGGTTCCCTGGAGCAGGGCGCTGAGTGCTTCATCAGTCTCTGGTCGTGTCAGGTGTGTGTGGCTCAGCAGCCAGTGGGCGCTGGCATTTTTCTTTTCAGTGTGTTGATTTCTCTGAACTGGACTCTGGTTGTTAGTCTGTGTGAACCATGGAGAGGGAGGCAGGAAGTGAGAACTGTCCCTGAGAGAGTTGAAAATGGGCAGGGACTAAAAAAGGTTCCTACTATGGTTATTGGGAATCAAATTATATCTGGATTGATCTAAGTTATCTGCTTTTATAGTTGACAAAAATAATATCAGTAGAAACCTAGTTAGATATCAGGATGCATCTCTGAGAACAGGTGAAGAATTTTTGTGTTTCACGAACCCAGCGTCTCATAGAATTCACGGCATTTTGAACAAAAACAAAATCCATAGAATAAACACAGAGTATGATATTACTAGGGCCAACTTAGTTTGCTTCCAAAAGGAACTCTGAACAATAATTAAGTTTTAACAATTTAGTTTTGTCAGTAGTTTTTAAGGTCCCAAGGCTTCTTAGGCACCATGCTTGATTAAAAAATAGGATTAAAAAATTCTAATGTTCTGATACTGATGTGTTTAGTCTATTAAGTAAATTATTTGGACAGTGGTTCCTTGGTTTCAGGCACACAGATCTTAAATTTATCTCTCATCTTACATAGTATCCTTTTCTTTTGTGTCTGGAAATTGTGATAGTAAAGATGCTCAGCAAAGAGACAAAGACAATTTTACAAAATTGAGGGTCAATTTTTTTCTTTTTAAGTTTGACATCAAATTTGTATTTTTTAGAGAGAGTCCAAAGCATTTGCTTTTTAAGTTAAATAAAAAATACATTTCTACTTCATGTGAATTTTACCATTAACAATAGTAGATTCACACCTGATTTTGAATATGCTATTAATTCTTGGGGTTTTTCCCTCACTGTTTGAGTAACTTGACTCATTTCAACATCACAGTTTTGGGCATTAAACCCCATATATTAAATGTCATTCAAAGTGTTCGTACATTTTTTACCTTGAAACCACGACATGTTAGAGGAATGTTTAGGCACTGTTTTGTGTTCTTTTATAAACGAAGTGGAGCAGCTTCCTCTAGCCCACCTTGGCCACTACAGGTGAGTGCCAGAAGGTCCGTTTCCATTTCTGGGCATGAGGTGACTTGAGCTCTTCAGGGATGACTTTTGCTACACATCCTCCTTTCCTGGCGTTCGCATCATTGAGTCACCGTGTTTTAAAGGGACGGGCCTGCCCGGCTTTCCCCTAAGGCACGTGGTGTGCAGAGCTGCTCCCTGGAACTGACCAGCGCCTTCTCCGCAGGTGGTCAGCGTCTTCGGGGAGCCCGTGAGAGGCTACGGGGAGATGACGCGCCGCGGGCGGAGGCAGCACGTCAGGTGCCGCGGGCGGGGGAGGCGGGTGGCCTGCGGGTGGCCTTGGGGACTGGGTCTTACTTCGCCCGCTTCCTCGGCAGCTTCATCGAGTACGTGAGAGACGGGCTGAAGCACCTGCGCGTCAAGTTCTACATCGAGGGCTCCGAGCCGGGCAAGCAGGGGACGGTGTTCGCTGAAGTGAGGCAGGTGGGCCAGCGGGGCCAGCGGGGGACGGGCCCGGCGGGGCGGCCGTGGGGCCGAGGGCGCGGGCGGCGCTGGGAGGCGGTCAGGCTGGAGACGCGTGCTTTTCAGAACCCGGAGGGTGGCGAGTACGAGTTTCAGTACGTGTTTGTGGAAGTGGACGCCTACCCTCGAAGGACTATCGTGATCGAGGACAACCGAGGCCGCGAGGACAACCGAGGCCGCGAGGACAACCAAGGCCGCGAGGACTGAGCCGGCAGCCTTTGCCCAGCAAGGGCGCTGCGCACTCCCGACAGCGGAGGAACAGGGTCTCCGACAGCTCATACAAGCCACGTTAGGGATTTTCTTGTGAAAAATCATGAAAGAGAGCATATTTTATGTTTCCTCATTAAAATGTCGATCATGACAGCATTTTTGCATCTTTTATGATGAGAATTTTTTGTTACTGAAAAAGAACAGATTTCAATATTTTATGCTTTTTTATATTGTATAGTTGTTTTAAGCCTAAAGAATAAAATTACAACTAAAAGAAAGATGTCAAAAGCACCTTCCATTCGTGTACTTTGGAATCTGACATGAGATACATGTGAAAATATTTGAGAACTGTAGTGAACCAGATGAAGAATACATTAGGAAAGGTTCTACACGGGGTTTTAGAAGCCTATTCCCTCGGCACCAGATGGGAGCATTATCCCTAGTGGGAAAAGCGCAGGCTCTGCGGCAGGTGCCCGGGCTCTCACCCCTCCTCTCCTAGTTACCTTAGCTTGTCAGCCCTCACCAGAGGGTGGGGTGACTGAGTGAGATGAGCGTGCCAGTGCCTGAACCAGGGCACCATGAGGTGTTTCCAGCCCACTCAAAGCTTATGCTGATACTTCACATTGCTAAGAAAAGCCTAGAAAGCAATGGAGGTCATTTAAATGTGTGTATTAGGTCTTTTTAAATTTTTTTTTTTTTAATATGACCTCCCTATTTAATTTGAAGTCTTTGCTAGGAATTTCTTAAAAAGTGACTTCCTCTTAAAAAGTACGTACTGCTCATGTGACACTTAGGTGCTGTGTGTACTGGGTAGTTTAGAAACATCTTTCTCCATAGTGGCTTCGGAATGGTGTCTCTGCAGTCACGTGTTTCTTCTTCTCCTGCAGAATTGTGAGTGCAGGGGTTTCCAATGTATTCTTGAGATTGTAGGCTATTGGGGGTAGAAGGACTCCCAGGCTATCTCACCCACTTAGTTTATCTCCCTCCTTACACTAGTGAGTGTTTTGGTTTAAGTGCTTGTTTTAAATGATTAATTTTAATTCTAAAAATCCCAAACATGTAGAAAGTGTGGAAAGAATCTGAGCAATGTGCTTGTCTCCCTGCTGTAACACATGTGAAGTGACAGGCTGAGCTCTGGACTTGGGCTCCATCTCCTAGTTAGTGTTTCCTGTCCGTCCCAGTAGAATGCTCTATTCCTGTGTTTTTTTATTTCCCTGAGGTGACAACATGTAACAGGCTGAGAAGTTCTTCCTGCCATGTTAAAATTCAAAAAATCAGACCTGATTTCAGACCTCATAGCAGTTGTCAAACTGCACCTGGACAAAGAACCCTGGCATCTGTGCTCAGGTGGGGATTTAGTCACCCTCTCTAACCCTGTTGTTTGGTTTAAGACCATTTGCTTTCTCTGTATTCAGCTTTACTTACCTCCCATTTTATTACATACCCATGTCCCTTAAGTTCTAAGCTTACCAAGTTACTTTCATGTATGTTTAAGAAACCTAATTATTTCAAAAGGAAACATTTCTGAGCCCATGAGAGCTTCTTCTATATAATACAGAAAAACATAATGTGTAATTTTTTGTTTACTTATTTGAGCATCTTTAACCAGCTTTTATTCTGGCATCTCTGTCCATAGGCTTCTTCTCCCATCTTCTCTGAATTCAGTTAAAAAATCTCGAGGACATATCTGACTGCCCAATATCCCTCCTCTATCATTTCTCTGCATTTACAAATGATTTGGTCATTGTCTTCTCAGGCGGTTGTCCCTTCATGCCCAGTCAGTGAAATTTTATGAGCATTAAGAGTCAGGCAGCGTTTCCTCTCATGGTCTTTACCTCCTAAATGAAGAGACAGGTTTCAAGTCAGAAGTTTTGTGAGGTTCTGCTTACTGAGGAATGAGATTCCAGCCTAACTATCTTGCAGGCCCCTTTACAACTGTGCTAGGAATGCTTTATTCATTTCCTTCCATTTAGTAAACTAATACAGGGATGTTACTTCTGTTTCTTTTACTCTTACCCAAATATAACTTGCCAACTTCTAATTGATGGATTTCCACTTAGGGATATACTTTTTTTAAAAAAACTATTTTAATTTTTCTTAGTTGTAGTTGGACACAATATCTTTATTTTGTTTATTTTTATGTGGTGCTAAAGATCGAATCCAGCACCTCACACATGCTAGGCAAGCGTTCTACTGCTGAGCACAACCCCAGACCCGGGATATACTTATTTTATATCCTACTATGCAGTAACCCTACTGTAGCACCACTCAGGTATGCCATGTTAGATTTCATTCATTCGTTCATTCAAGAAATATTTGTTGAGTATATGCTATATGTCAGACCCTACATTGGGTGCAGAGATCCATAAAAAGAAAAATAATGACCCTTGGCCTTGAGGAACATCAAATAGATAAAATACTCCAGTGGAGTTGTGACAATAGCTCGGGCTGTCTGGGACTTCAAAGAGGAAGAACCATTAGAGATGTGATCATCGGAGTATAGAATGCAAGGGAGGATGAACACAATTTAGATGTGCCCCAAGGCCATCCACCATAGCCACAAATTGACTTAAATGTTTCTCTGATTTCACAGATAGCTCCTATCATAAGTGAAACACAGACATAAACTTTATTCCTAGTCAGCATGATCCAATGAAATTAGGTACAGACAAATCAGCTTAAATAGGTCTACTTGCTCTAAAAAGAATGTTACTGTGTAAGAGCCAATGACAATACAGGTCAAGTACTTACTCCTGTGAGCTGTGTGAACTGCTATAACTGATGTGACCCAGGCTCCTTACGACTCCATTTGTGGTTGGTGGTCTCCTGGTTTGAGAACTATTTTGTGTGCACAATAAACTTTTACAATTTTTTTAAATGATCTGATTTATAGATTATCTACATCTGCCTCTACCAGTAACTTTGATTTCATTAAATGCTCATTGACTGACATGATTTTTTGCCAAAGATTTATCAGCATGTACAAATAGGTATTATTGTTTATCATTTTATTTAATTGGTTATATCTCACCAAGTTATTAAAAGAATATCAAGGATTCAAAATCACAGGAAGATTCAAGATAATTCTTAATATATCAACAACAACCAGAAATCAAAAACAAATACTAATAATTCATGTCCACAGTAATTGACACCAGAAATATAGAACTAATTGTACATAAACATCAGCCTACTTAAAATCACTGTAAGGAAAAATAACTCATTCTGCAAAATTGGGCAAAAAAAAAAAAAAGCCTACCCTGTTAGATTACATAAAGGAACTAATATAAATAAACAAGTTTATAATATAAGTAAACAAGTGAAGCATTTCTCTGTCCTGACAGCTTATATTTCCACCCAGAATTGATAGTGTAAGATTTTTTAAAATTTCATAGTAGTCAAATTAACAAGTATTTATTGAGCAGTTCACCTGATGAACTGCAATGATCAGTACTATACAAGGAAGGAACTGGTATTCTTTGAAGCCCTACAATTTAGATCAACTAATTATAAGATATTTAAACATACAGTATAGAGTTTGCAATTCAATGTGCTGATTTACCAAATACCTACATCACCCTACAATGTGCCAATTGTTGTTCCATGCACCACACAAAAACACCTTTCCTCCATGACAACTCCAAAGCTGATCCCAACAGTTGGGATTTCCGGATGAAGTAACAAAGCTAGTAAGTGGTAAGATAGGATTTGAACCTAAACAGTCTATTGCTGTCACTCTATTATGTTCCCTATGCTGCCTTTTGTTCTAAACTGGATTGAGGGAGAATGATAAATCTACCATGAGATGAGAGAAAACCGTAAATTTATTTGAGACTGATAGGGAAGGAAGAGGAGAAGCGGGTGGATGATTGGCCGATGATAGATGAATAGATTAGATAGATAATAGATATGTAGGTAAGTAGAAACAAGCGGATAGGAAGGCAGAAGTCAAGACAGGACACAAAGGTAGAAGAAAAGACTAGAAGAGTCATGACACCTGTCTGGCTGAATTGTGACTCCACAAAGTTTATATGTTGAAGCATCCAAACCGCAGCCCCTTGGGATATGCTTTAAAAGAAGTGATTAAGATTATGTAGATGTATGAATATATCACAGTGCATTCCAATTTCATATATATAATTATAATGTACTAATTAAAGAAACAGATCACACTGGGAAGATGGTAGAAGAAGTCACTTTCCTGGCTGCTCCAGGGCATAAAACCAAGAAAGCAGGCAGCTTCTCAGCAAGGTGGGTGGGAGAGAAAGGGGGGAGGACTTTACGGGGAATTGATACTGGATATTCAAAGCAGATTGGGGACTCAGGAAGTTGGGAAGAAGTCCCCAGCACTGTTGCTGCCGGAGCCATCTCCTCCTCCCCAGTCCCCTCCCCATGAGCAAGTGGAGGGATAAGGAAATTAAAGAGCCCACATTTTTAGGAGGCCTATGATATGTCTTGGTTCAGAGAGATCGGAGATAAAGACAGTGCCAGACTAACCTGAAAGGAGTGCTGCACAATATGCTTGTGTGGGAGAGAAGCCACATCTCTCCCGGCAGCCCACGGAGAAAAGAGAAAGGAGACATTTTGCAGCCACACCCGTGCAGCCAGCAGCTGTGGGAGTTGATTCGTGGCAAACTTGAACTGGGCCCAAAATACAGGCCTGGAAAACCCACACCACACGACATGGTTCCTAATTGACCAGGATAAATCACATGTGGAGAGGGGTTTACATGGGGGGTATACAGGCCATGGAAATTCACCCAGCTCCAACCCTCCCCCTTGAATCTGGCAACTTGCAGGACCAGCTGAGAGAGACTTGACCAGCTGGGGACAGGAGTGATTGAGTTTGGAGATGGAAACTGAGAGAACAGGAGATGTAGGGTCCATGGGTGGTGGAGGGAACAAAGGAATGGCTTCTCCAGTGCATGGAGAGATTTCTGGGGTGCAGTCCCCCAGCATGGACTGGCAATTGCCCTGGAGGTGCGCTGATTTAAAATCTTCAGACCAGTTACCATTAAACAAAGAAACTGGAACCTACCTAAGCCTAAACCCTGCCTCCAGGAGTTCCACCTCTCATACTCCAGTAGCCCCATGCTGAGGGTGGGCAGACATTACAGTCCAGTCCACCCCACCTAACAGCTGAAAAGGGAAGCCAAGAATTTTTCGAACTCCAACAGAAACAATTCTTTAACTTTTCATAAAGAACATTTTTTCTTTTTTCTTTGCTCTGTTTAATTGTAAACTGAATAGTACATGAATACCTATACATATTTGTCACTTTTTTTCTCTTTTCTAGCATTTTTTGAAGGCAGTTATTTTGCATGGCTTAGTCTTTTAAAGGCTAGGATGTTTGATTAGTATATCTTGGTTTTGTTTCGTATTCTTTTTTTTTTTTTAATATTTATTTATTTTAGTTTTCGGCGGATACAACGTCTTTGTTTGTATGTGGTGCTGAGGATCGAACCCAGGCCGCACGCATGCCAGGCGAGCGTGCTACCGCTTGAGCCACATCCCCAGCCCCTGTTTCGTATTCTTTTATTTTTTTAATTTTTATTTTATATTTTTTCTCTCATATCTCTTTCCCTTGATTCTCTTCTACTAACAGGCAAACACTATTGTTCTTTCACTCTTCCTTAAATTTCTTACTTCTCTTTTCTTTCCTCCTCTCTCATAATCCTCACACATCCTAGAACTTATAATCCTTTTGCAAACTTACTGTTTTTACTGTAGACAATACTTGATCACATCATTTCTGTTTATTGTGACAACATGTAGATGTCATAGTAGGAACTGTTTGGTTTAAGGCTGTATATTGTTTACATTAGTGGTTGTTATTATTTGTCTCCCCCTAAACAGTGAGGTGCTGGAAACTTTCAGGGACACTATAAGTCCACAAGGTAGAAACTCTCCTGCCTCAGATCCATACTGTTAGATAGTTAGACACACAAATAATATGAAAAAGCATGGGAAAAAAACCACCCCAAATGAATTTTTAAAAAACTTCAATAAAAGCATCCATTGATACCAGCACAGTGTAAGAAATGTCAGAGAAGGAGTTTAGAAAGTTCATATCACAGTGAAACTGATCTGCAAGATAAAGAATGTTATAAGGAATACAATCAGACAGAAAATTGAAGTGAAAGATCACTTCAACAGACATTTTGAAAAAATTCAAGTGGAAATCCTCAAAATGAAGGGATCAATAAAAAAAATTCAATGGAAAGCATCAGCAGAATAGACCACTTGGAAGATAAAGTTTCAGGCAATGAAGAAAAAACATATAATCTTGAAAATAAATCTTGACCATAGAGAAAAGATGTAAAGAGACCATGAACAGAACTCCCCAAAAACATGGTATAACATGAAAAGAGCAAATATAAGATTTATCAGGATAAATGAAGACTCAGAGATATTAACTAAAGGAATGCACAATCTTTTCAATGAAATAATATCAGAAGTTTTCCCAACCATTAAGAATAAAATGGAAAATCAAATACAAGAGGCTTTCAGGGCTCCAAATATACAAGATTGCAACAGACCCACACCAAGCCACATTATTAAGAAAATCTAACATACTGAATAAGGAAAGAATTTTTTAAATTGTTAAAGAAAAATGACAATTAACTTTTACAGATAAACAATCCAGATCCCAGTTGATTTCTCAACCCAGATCCTCAAAGGTCTTGGAATGTTATATACCAAGCTGTGAATGAAAATGGATGGCAGCCAAGAATACTACACCCAGTGAAAATAAGCTTCAGAATTGACAATAAAATAAAAACATTCCATGATAAATAAAACTTAAAAGGCTTCACAACTAGAAAGCCTGCACTACAAAACATACTCAAGAAAATATTTTATGAAGAATAAATGAAAAATAAAGATGAAAATCAGCAAAGGGAAGAACTACACCAGAAGAATAGTTAATTAATGGAGATATTTGCCGCGTCCGGCCAAAGGAGCCGAGTCCGGCGAGGGACGGCGAGGTTAAAGGACACAGGACACCAAGGTTCTTCATCCAGGAGACAACTTTTATTTTTTCTACCCCCCTATTATATATCCTCCCACCCTCAGGGTTAAGCACACACACACACACACTTTACAGGAAGCGGTCTCGAGCAGCCTTAGGCAGACTAGGTCAGGTTTTGCAGGTCGGTCATGCCAGGCCCAGCTGGGCCACTAATCAGCAGGTACAATCTGTCCCAGGCTCTCAGGAGGGCAGATAGACAGGAAGCCCACAGGGCTGACAGAAAGCCCACAAGGCTGATTCATACTTCAGTGGTACTCGCCTCCACATGCGGAACAAAGAGCAGGAAACTTACTCCCGTTCCAGGGCCAGGGGCTTCACCACAGATATTAATTCAAATTAAACACAGAAATAAATCAAAATGACAAGGAATAAAAATCATTTCTGAATAATAACATTGAATGTAAATGGCCTAAGCTCATTAATCAAAAGACATAGACTGGCAGATAGGATTTTTAAAAAGACTTAACAATATGCTGTCTCTAAGAGACTCACCTACCTCATAGACAATGACATCCACAGACGGAAGGTAAAAATATGGGGAAAAAACATCATTCACATAGATCTTATAAACAAGCAGCTGTTTCTATCCTCATATCAGATAAAGTAGATGTCAAGCTAAAGGCAATCATAAGGGACAAAGAAGGACATTTTGTTACTGAATAAGGAAATTACACAGCATCAAGATATAACAATCATAAGTATTTATGCCCAACAATGGAGCATCTATGTACATCAAACAAACCCTTCTCAATTTCAAAAATCAAATAGACCACAACACAATAATACTAGGTGATTTTAACATACCCCTCTCACCGCTGGATATATCTTCCAAAGAAAAACTAAATAAGCTATAGAACAAAAAACTACAGTTAATAATTTAGATTTAACAGACATATGTAGAATATTTCACTCATTAATGACTAAATAGACTTTTTTTAAGCAACATATGGATCCTTCCCTAAAATAGACTCTATCTTAGGCCACAAAGCAACTCTTGGCAAATACAAAAACGTAGAGCTAGTACCTTACATTCTATCAGGTCATAATGCAATGAAATTAGAAATCAATGATGAATTTTTTTTTAAAAAAGAAGCTACTCTAATACATGGAGACTAATAATACACTATTGAATGATGAATATATAACAGAAAAAATCAGAGCTGAAATTTTAAAAATACTTGGAAGTAAATTAGAATAGTGACATAACATATCAAAATCTCTGGAAGACTATTAAGGTGGTTCTGAGAGGAAAGGTCATTGCATTGGGCTCATTCATTAAAATAATAGAAAATCATCAAATAAATAACCTATTATTACACCTCAAGGCCCTAAAAAAAGAACAAATCAACACCAATAGCAGTGAAAGAAAATAATTAAAATAAGAGCTGAAATCAATGAAGTTGAAATGAAAAAAAAAATCAAAAAAACAAAAAGTTGACTCTTTGAAAAAAAATAAATAAAATTAATAAATCATTAGCCAAGCTAACCAAGAGAAAGAGGGAAAAAATCAAAGTTTAAAATTCGTGATGAAAAGGAAATATCACCATGGACACTACTGAAATACAAACAATAATCAGAAACTATTTTGAAAATTTATACCCCAATATAATAGAAAATCTTGAAGACATCATCAAATTTCTAGAGACATATAACCTATCCATATTGAATCAGGAGGACATAGAAAATTTAAACAGATCATTTTCAAGCAATGAAATTGAAGAAAGCATCAAAAGCTTACCAACAAAGAAAAGCCCAGGACCGGACAGATTCTCTGCCAAGTTCTACCATACCTTCAAAGAAGAACTAACACCAATCCTCCTCAAATTATTCCATGAAATAGAAAAAGAAGAAACCTCTCTAAACTCATTCTATGAAGCTAGTTTCACCTTGATACCAAAGCAAAAGACAAATCAAGGAAAGAAAGCTTAAGACCAATATCCCTGATGAACATAGATGCAACCTACTTGGCTTGACCTGGTCATTCTCCATGGCCATGGAAACCAGGGGGGTCCTCCAACCTCTTGCCCAGGCTCAAGAAGAAAAACCACTGCCCGAGTTCTCCTTTCAGTGCTCTCTGGAGAAAAAAAAAGGGGGGTTTCCATCCATCTCAGACTAATCAGACTTTTCCTAAGCTGGACGTTTCACCCTGAGGAGTGAAACCTGAAAAGCATATGTGAGGTATGAAGGAAGGAGCAGGGTGTGTCTGCTTCCTGAGGCTGCCAAAGCCAAGTACCACCAATGGGGTGGTTTAAAGAAACAAATGTGTGGTCTCACAGCTCTGGAGACCAAATTCTAGCTGCAGGCAGGGCCATGCTCCATCTGGAGGTGCTGGAGATCCTCCCCACCTCTCCTAGCTTCTAGAGGCCCCACATTCTCCAGTCTCTGCCCGCCCCCTGCACATAGCTTCCTCTCTGTCTTCTGTTATGGGTCTGGCCTACAAGGATGCATGTGGTGGAATTTAGGGCCCACCATATCACCCAGGATAAGTGCATGCTTTCAAGATCCTTCACCCAGTCACATCTTTTGCCATATAAGAATGTAGCATTCATAGGTTCCAGGGATTAGAAAGTGATGAAAGGGAAATATCCACCTTTGGGGAGCCACCTTAAGGCAATATGTGTCTCAAGTTCATCTTTTTTATGAGCCTGGACCCAGGGATTTGAACCCAGGCCTGTTTGATTTTCTAATCCCAAGAGTTTTATTACCAAGTGTTGCCTTCCCTGTTTCTTCACCTCTGTGCATTTCAGTTTCCTCATCTCTCAAGTGATGACAATACCTGCCTCATTGGCATTTTATTAGGACTGTCCAAGATCAGACAGAAGACAATTCAACAGCAGCAGGTACATACTGTATTGCAACTATCAATGTATTGATTTTTCCATGAACCAGACAGGATCCCTTGTCTTTGGCACAGATGATGGAAATCAGCCATGTTTTTCCTGGAAGCCACCGGCTACTGTGTGTGATGGGCTGCCAATAAATACTGTCAACTGTATTTATTGATAATTCAAATAAGATGCCTACATTGATTAAGTTAAATATCACAGTAATTGATGTTGATTTTATTTAGCGTATAGATGCATGAAGTGGGATAATACAAAAAAACTCATTTCAAATAGTACAAATGAATCTTAATAGGCTCACTAATTTTCATATTATAGAACTATAAAAGTGTTCATTTTCATCTTTATCAAATATGATTACATCGTTCATCATTATCAAGTCATTTCCTTTTTACGCTATTTTTACTGCTAAGACCAGTGTGTGAGGACTGGGCAGTTGTGGCTTCGCTCTCTAGTCTCTTCTTATGGCAGAGCATGAGGGATAGGTGGTGGGGAAACAAGGGTACCCCGGCACCCTGGGAGCAAACACATGGGAAATCCAGTGACAGGAAAAGCTAAGCACTCTTTCTATGAGGAGTGGGAGGGAACTGGGGCAGCATAGGACCCTTCCTGGGGGAGGAGACTGGGGGTCCCACAGATGCAGGCCACTGTCAACACACAGGGCTGTGTCCCCCCATCTGCACACTCTGCAAGTATGTAATGCCTTGGTTTAAACAGAGAGGGTAACAGAGGGCAGGCGTGCACAGGAAGGAGGGTGAGCAACGTGGACAGAGCCTGGAGACAAAGGACAGGCTGCTCCAGTGTGGGCAGCTGCAGGGCCGTCAGGGGCAGCCAGGACATGGAGGAGTCATCCCATGAGATGATGCACGGATCCATATCTCAGGTGCTTCTCAACCTCAAGTCGATTAGAGTCGTCTGCCTGGGTCACCAGAGCATGACCACTGGAAGTGTCCCCTCTAAAACCCGAGGCCATTCAATGTGCAGCAGGTGTCACAAAACTCAGAACCAGACCATTGACTCAGATGGCATTGCCTATTATGGCTTGGATACAAGGTGTCCCCTAGAACCTTCCATTATGAGGCCTGTAACCTAATCAGCCTTTCTTACTGTGCATGGACTGATGGGGTGGTAACTGTAGGCAGGTGGGGCGTGGCTGGAGGAGGTGGGTCACTGGGAGCTGCCCTGGAAGGGTGCATCTTCCCTGTGGTCCCCTCCCCCTTGCTTTCTCTCTGTGCTTCCTGGCTGCAGGAGGAGAGCTGCTTTCCTCCACCATGCTCTTCCCCATGAGGTTCTGCCTCACCTTGGGCCCAGAGCAATGCAATCGGTTGTCTGTGGACTAAGACCTCTGAAACCATGAGTCCCCAAATAAACTTCTCCTCCTCTAAGTTATTCCTGTTCAGTACTTTGGTCATGACCATGAAAAGGCTAAAACATTAAAACTACCTGATTATCAGAATCACTCTGGAAATTTTTAAAACTTGATTTCTGTAGGCCTAAGCAAGGCCCATATTATTCTCCCAAAATAAATGTTCACAACCTGGCCTGAAAACAGGCTGTTCCCACAGTTCTGGAGGCTAAGAACCTGCCAACAAAGCACCAGCAAGACCACACTCCCCAAAAGGCTCTGGAGACCAATGCTTCCAGCCTCCTCCAGCATCTGGTGGCTCCCTGCCCTTGTGGCTGCCTCACACCATTTCTGCCTCTGTCACTTCATGGCCAGAATTCTGCTCTCCATCTCCCCATCTCTTCCCTTCTAATGATAGCTGTCATTGGATTTAGGGACCATTCATATAACCCAAGATGATCGCATCTCAAGAACCTTGATTACATCACAAAGATTTCCCAAATAAGATCCCATTGCAGGATCTAAGCGCTAGAACACACGGTGTCTTGGGGGTGGGCCATTGCACTATGACAGGGCCCAGAAACCCATCATTTTTAATGGAATCCTGAAGTGACATGGATAGCTGGGGACAACTGGCCAAGAAAATGCCCCCACCTTCAGCTCTTGGTGCCTTAGCAGCCTCTTCATTTGGGGCTGTTGCTGCAGTTGGTTTTGGCCTTGTAAGGAAGCTCTCCTTTTACTCAGGACAAAAGCCTTTCTGTGTATTGAACAAACATGCAGCAATGTGATACCACATGTGTAAGATGCTATGCAAAGTGGTACTAGAAGCTCTCCCAACAGAACTCAAGAGACCATGCTGGCCCCTCCTCTGCTAGGCTGCTTAAGGGCCCTCTGCATCTGTTCACATGAATCTGCAGTAATTTAATAAAAGCCAGCACACAGAAGGTACTTCAGTTTCGGGAGGACATTTAACATGCTGCAGAGGTGGATTGTTTGACTCTCCTGGTGAGAGTCAAAGCCCCATGCCCTTAATGCAACTTATGTGGCTTCCTATGTGCCTGAAGGGGAGGGGCAGGAAGGTGAGGCCCGGTTTCCAGGCTCTCTCCCAGCTGAGCCCTCCCAGGCCCCAAGGGGAGGAGCCATTAGGAGTGGGATATGAAAATTAGTAGGATCTTCCTAATAGTGCCACACACACATACAAAAAAATATATGTGTGTGTGTGTGTGTGTGTGTGTGTGTATAAAATATTGAAGAAAGAAAAGAATTTAAAAAAAATAAAACATAATTTAAAATTTAGAAGACCAGAAGAAAACCTTGACACTCAGAGCTATTTCACTTTTTTTCCCCTTAAAACCATGAAATCAGAGCTGGATGACATTTCACAGATACAATGCTCTCTCCATTGTGGCTGAACAGACATCAGGAGCCTGGATTAGAAGCACCAGGGTGTTCCTCAGCGCATTAGCACCAAGCCACCCATCTGCTGAGGCTAGAGTATACTTCATTTCCTGCTCAAAGGAGAACTCAGGTCTTTGTTCACCTTACTGCCTTGTACAGCTGTCGCCATAAACTCCTTTGGCATCAGTGCCAGAGAGCAATTCCAGATGTGACTTTAGAAATACCCTTGGTTCTTTGTGGAAATGATGGTATTATGAGGAAGTGTTCATAGAAACTAACTGTTCATTACCATTCACAAGAGACCCATATTCAAATTTAAACATATTTTCGAATGAAAAGGAAATTTTGAATTGTTTAATGTGCTTTAAAAAAGAGTTTAGCTTAATTAGATTCTGTCATCTGGTCAAAATAGTTTACATAGCAAAAAAAAAAAAACAGAAAAAAAAAGGACATAAATCCCTGGCTCTGAAGGACTTTTAATATGCCACTCAAATACCTTGTTTGAATTATATTGAGCAGAACTATTTGGAGAGGTGCTAAAGTTACTCTGCTTATCTTTATAAAACCTTGTTATAGAGTTTAACTGTGTTCTAAGAGTTATGCTGGGATTTACCACTGGAAAGGAGAAACGGTTTCTTTTTGCTATAGAATCTTTCTCATACATTACACCGTGAATATAACATTTTCCTTTATCATTGTGTTACCTTCTCCCACTGACTTTGTTCATTGCTAAGATTCTCCTTGTAGGAGTTCTGTTCTGCTCCCAGCTGTGATTGTTTTCCTGTTGAGAGAACATGAGCTCCTTGGTCTCTGATGCACAAGGGAGCAGGAGGTCAGACAGTTCTGACCCCATTTCCTCACCCTGTGCTGGACATGAGATCATCAGTGGGGGTTGGAGGGGACCCAGAAGCTTTCCTGTGCATCATGGAAGGAACAACATAGAAATCAGTTGTCACACTGGAAACCTATAGTCATTTTTGTCAGGGAAAGAGATCTTGATAGTACCTTGAAAATCAGGGGTCTTAGACTATGACTTGCAAATTTTCAAAGTTATTATAGTTGAATAGTTGGGGACAAAGCTTAGAGCAAGACAAACCAAGGAATGAAATCCCAGCTCTTCCACTGACTAGAGTGACATGGACAATTTCACTCAACCTCTCTGAGTCTCAGTTTATCTGCAGATAACAAAGGGACCCAGAAGGACATGAAGATCAGAGGTAAAAACACATCCAGCTGAACAAGAGGGCATCGATGTGCGAAGCCCCATGGACATCAGCTACAGTGTCACACGTGCTCACGTTTCCACAGTGACCAGCTGCACATGAGAAGATGGTCCCAGAAGGTTGTAGAGGAGTTGAAAATTTCCAATGGCCCGGTGATGCCTCACGTTTAGCCACACTGCAGTGCATTACTCACCTGTTCCTGGTGACACCACTGCAAACAAACCTACTGCACTACCTCTTGTATAAAATATAGCAAGTCAACTATGAATAGCACACCATACTTGATAATGATGATAAATGACTGTCATGGGCTCTTGTAATTAATACATATACTTCTATAGCTATTTTAATGTATTCTACTTATTTTTTTTTTTAAAGGAAAGTCCCTTTGGAGGAGTTCCAGAAGACCTCACAGGGGGTGATGGATCCCTGCCTGTTACGGTCCCTTAGAACTTTCGGCAGGACAAGACATGGAGGTGGAAGACAGTGATATTTATGATTCTGACACTGTGTAGCCCCAGGCTAATGAAACTATTTTTGCCTTAGTCTCTTAACAAAAATGTTTAAAAATAAAATATAGATTGCACCATACAGCCCAGGTGTGTAGTGGGTCGCTCCTTCTGGAATGTTTGTGTTAGCATAGTGCACTCCAGGACATTTGCATAAAATGACATCACTGCAGCTGAGGATGTAGCTCTGTCATAGAGGCTCACCTAGCATGCATGAGTTGTGGGTTCAAGTCCCAGTACTGGGGAAAAAATAAAAAGAAGTCACCTAAGGATGCATTTCTCACGCTACTAATGATCTGGCATTGCTCTAACCTAATCCTACAAAATTACAAAGACAAGAAGTTTTGCAGTTAAAGGCTACATTTTTCCATAGAGCAAAGGTGTGTCCACAGATGTTCAATATTATTTTCCAGGGACAGCTTAATACTTGAAACCCATGGGGTCTCCAAATGCAAAGAATAATACAAATTGAGAAATTGGGGGGAAATCTCAACAACAAATCAGTATTTAACTCTATTTAAAGAAAAAGTAAAACCTTTGTTGCCTATTTATTTTATTAAATACAATTTTCTAAAGAACTCCCTTGTTTCCTTATTATTTACCTCTCAGATTGGTCTTCCTACAAATTAGTGATAGCTAACCTGAAGATATTGTTAAATACTTGAAGACTAGAAAAACTTTAACTTATTTAAACTTGAGGCTGTGAAAATCTAATAATTTGTGATCTTACCTTATTTAGCAATTCGGAGCTAACTTCATAACTTACCCAAAGGGAATACATCTTATAAGGAAATTCTCCCTGTAATTCCCTTTTTCAGTCATCCCATTATAAGGTATGCTGCTTTTCTTTCATTGCCACAAATTCTCAAACTGCTACATAAGAGATGACACTAAGAACTTTAGCCTGAACAATTATGGTTAATGATGCCTCTGACCCAGTGAGGAACTAGGAATGGACCTGGCTGGCAGTCGACGCAGGGACAGAATGATGATGTGTTTCTGTTAGGCTTGCTGGACTACATCAGGCAGGCCAACATGGAGGACACCAGTTGTGTCTCTACTGGACTATTGCAGAGATGGGACTGGAGACCTAGAATCTCTGTCATCCAAACACATGCTTCAAGTACCCAATACTCAAAGCCACGAGAAAGGGAGTAAGCATCATGAGCATGGTACACATAGCACAATAGTCTGGCAGACTCCCTCATCAAGAGCTGACAGTGATGTCGGGAAGCAGAGGCAAGGCTCAACTTAGACACTGTGCTCAGTTAAGTAGCATCCCCAACATGCACCAGGAGCTGTGGAATGTGTCCTTAACTGGAAACCAGGTCTTTGCAGAATGTAATTAAGGTAAGGCTGGAGAGGGGGCATAATGAATCAGGTTGGCCCTGTATCTAATTAGACATCCTAATAAGAAAGAGAAAAGGACACCGAGATAAAAGAAGGCCACGTGAAGATGGAGGCAGAGAATGGAGTGAGGCAGCCACAAGCCAAAGCACACCAGGGGTGCTGGAAAGGACCCTCCTTGGAGCCTGCACAGGGAGTGTGGCCTACCAAAGCCATAAATTTGGACTTCTGGCCTCCTGAACTCTGAAAGGGTGAATTTCTATTTTTTTAAACCACCCAGTTTGTGGTGCTTTGTAAGAGCAGCTCCAGTAAATGAACCCAGAAACCAATACAGTGGGGACATTAGGAAGTGAATGGGAAGCAGTGTCCACGTTTCACAGGGATCAAGCAGAGAAGACTAAGAGTGACATCACAAAAGACCTTCAAGGGGACATTTTCACAGAGCAGAGGGAGGGGCAATGAGGGATGGTGGGGAAAAGGTGTTGCAAATCAAGGTTGCAACAAAGCATTCCTGGTGAGTCAGGCAACAAGGAGAAGGGTGCCTCACTGGACAAAGCAGAAGATACTGGGAGGGCAGAGGAGGGGATTTTAAGGTAGACAGGGTTACGTCTGAAGGCAACCAAAGACTTACAAACTTGCTCTAAACTTGTAAGAGTCACAGAAAAGATGGTTAAATAGCTTGATCGACAAGCAAAGATCAATTTACACTTTTCCATTCTAATACAGATTCTGTATTTCATGAAACCAAGAATGCAACCCACCAAACGGACATTTACCCTCTGAAGAGCTATGCATAAGCTGCTGGCATCTCATGTGTACACCAGATTGCCCAGGAAGTGTTCGTGTCTCTTTGTTTCATTTGTGGCTGATGGAGGGACAGGGAGGTGAAGGGGCTGGTGCATCCTGGGACCACCAGTAGGAGCCTTGGAACAGCAGGGTTCCTGTCATGTGCTATTGGTGACTCCTAGCAACTTTAGGTTCCAGGGTGTTTTGTTTGTTTCTTGGTTTTTTGTTTGTTTTGTTTTGTTTGTTTGTTTTGTTTTGTGTGTGTATGTTTGTGTATGGTTTGCTTATTTGTTTTGGTGCTGAAGATCAAACCCAGGGCCTTGCACCTGTTAGGCTACACCTTCAGCCCTACGACCTGATCTTGAATGAGATGTGACAAAGTGAAATTCCAGAACTAGCATATAATTTTTATTCAATGAAGTTAAGCTCCATTATTGAGGAGGGTGCAGAGGGAGCCATTAATTGTGACCAAAAAAGGTAGAGCTATAAGTTGGGGTGGGGGAGGAGAACTGGGATGGCCCAAAGCAGAGTGCCAATGAACAGGATGTCCAGAAGTGGGGATGTGGCCTGTGTAGGGACCAGAACCCAAGCAGAATGAGAAGAGCATCCCTGGGGCGGGGCGGGGGGGGGGGCTTCATGGGTATGGAAGCTCAAGTAGCGGGGAGGGGGCAATTGAGTATAAGAGTATTGAGCCTGGACAGGTGAGCAGGGAGAAGTGCTAAAGCTCAAGTGGATGAGGAAGGGCCTTAAGAGGGGGCTGCAGGGACACTGACCACATATGGAAAATCTGTTGGAATGACTGAACCTATGAAAGACAGCAGAAGCTACTCCTCTTGCTGATGGGGAAGAGAGCTGTTAATATGAGAGGGGCAAAACCAAGAAAGAACCCTGTACAATTGGATCAGAATTAAAAATACTATTGAGAACTTGTGGCTGTTAATTCATACAGATAGGTTTGGAGATGTAGATATCAATATGCATGTGTATATACACCAGAGTCTTCTAGAGAAATGGAAGATTCCAGGCCTGGGGCCAAGTTTGAGATGAGCTGAGAACACATTATGTCAAAACTCAAGAGAGTTCTCCAAGAATGATGAGAACAGGTCCAAGGAACATAGAAACTCCCTGAAAGGAACTTCCACTGGATAAACCTGGGATAACTGGCACATGGAGGTGAACAGGGAAAGTAGCAAGGTACAGCTCTTTGGACAAAACAGAATCCCGAGTCCACACTGTGCTGCAAAATAAACAGCAGGAAAATATCCTGGTTTGCAGGGAATGTGCTCTAAAGCGTATGGCAGTATTGTGGCATCCTCTCCAGAAGTTCACTCCCGGGTGGTGCTGGAACAGGGTTCATGTATTGCATTTACAAATTTCTATAAGAAGATTATACATATTAAAGAAAAATAATTGGTGAAGGGCATGTCCAATTTTCATCGCTGGGTAAGTGAGTCAACCAAGCTCCGTTAAATGGCACAACGGCTCTTTGACATCTCAGCTCATCCCATCTTTCTCTAACGTAATTGTTTCTCTCAGTAAAACATTCTTCAGTGTATCTATTGTCAAACGTTGGCATGAATTCTTAATATTCTGAAAAAAAATGATCCTGGAAAGTATAAGATATTTACAGCCTGCTGTCTGCTCTGCCTCACTTGAGGCAAATCCTCATCTGCACACATGTATTCTCTGGTTTTGAGGAACAGATGGTGAAGAGCAATAAAAAGACTGAAAAATCAGAAGGCAGCATTGGAGCAGGATGCCCAGCAGAGAGATTTCCCCCGCCCGCCGACCCCCGGCAGCAAGTGCCTCTATGTTCTTCAAAGAACCTGGACTCAGCATTAATCCATCAGGCTCTGCCCATGGCTCCTGTCAATTTCATACTCACTTCCTCCCTGTTCCCACCCATTATCCATTACCCAAGGAAGCTGCTTCACTGCCCATTATCATCCTGAAGCCATGGATCAGGAATGTCACATTGTTGTGACATTACTAATACCCTCCCCTGAGCAGGAAGCCTGGTTTAATGGAGAGGTCATATTTGGTTCTCCTACCAGGAACTGTCCATCCCCCCCCCCCGCCATGGTCTTCCACATTCACCTCTTCTAAGAATTTCTGCAGCCCAACCCTGAGACCCTGTCCTACCTCCTACTTTCTTCAGGTCCATCTGACCTGAAAATGATACTGCCATCTTAACTGGTATCTGCCCTCAAGAGAGCCACTCTCATATAACAAGCTGCCTTTCGGACCTCATAGATTCATGCTCCTCGAGGAGTGAAGCAGGCAGGAGGGCTGGGGGTACTTTCCAACCTGAGTCCACTATTGGACGAGGAATATGTTAGATATATTCCTTGCACATCAGCAAGACTTTCTCTAGGATCAGACTCTTAGTTTATTTGGCAGGTGACCAGGGGACACAAGCAGGGCAGGGAAGTGAGACAGAAAAGGCAGGTCCCCTCTTCAGGCCCATGAGAGCCAGCCCTCAGGCCTCTGGAGGTACTGCAGAATGTGCTGGGCATTATCCTCCAGGGCAGGGGCTAGGGTGGTCCCCTGCCCAGATGTTGGTAGCCAGACCCCTCAGTTTTCAAGTCGCTCTGTGTAGACCTCATCCTGTCCTCCCTGCCCCTCCAGCCATCCCAGTGGAGGCTCCAGATCCCCTCCAGCTCTGCCACTGGGAGGCTACCACACAAGGCTCCATCTGCCTTAGCAACTGAGCGCAGCCGAGTCCTTTCCTTGGTGTCTGGAAAGCCACATTTGAGGCAGGCTTCGCTGCTCCTGTCTTTCAATGAAGGAAATGGCTTTCGATTTTTACAAGGCCTCAGACATGATGGTGTGTCACATTTCTCTAGGCATACTGGGAAGACTCTTTCAGCTTGCCTCATTACTCTTTAGCTCATGCCTTTAAGTAAATGAGCCTTGATTCTCAGAAGAATGAGAAGAAATCCCTCTTCTGGGGGGTAGACAGCTGGCCGACTTGAAGAGGGCAATTGACTTCACCTTATTTTCTTCTTACTTACCGTTCTTCTCTGAAGAAATACAAATGTGCCAAGAAGATTTGCAACTCAGGATTCCTCTCCTCATCGAAGATTTCATCTTAGTTTATTTTACAAAAGAATGGCCTTCATTAAATTTAGTTATGATTTATATACTGTGATTATATAAATAATCTTACAGAGGTGTGACATTGATTCTGTGATGACACAGAAAGGTGGACCTCTTCCCTTACCTGGCAGTGTCCTTGGTGCCTGGAACTGAGTGGCTTACCTCTGCCCACTACAGAGTTTTAGGAAGTTCTGGGGAGCCCAGGCGTGGCTTACGGTCGTGTCAGCCCCTGAAAACCAGGACGAGCTGGGAAAGGAGGGAGTGTGAGCCTCCTCTGTGGGATAGTAAATGCTGTAATCTGGACATTTTGAGGCTTGGATGTGATTACAGCCACTTAGAGCCACTGTGAAACAACAAACTTTGGCAGGTCTGTGTCCCCATGGCAGATTGGTATCAGGTTTTGTTAAATGATTTTTAAAATTCCCTAAGATAAGATTCTGCTAGGTAGCCAAATGGTTCTGTTTTATTCTGCAACAATAATGGGCATATACTGAATATTTAATAAGTAACTTAAGTTTTGTTAATTGTCTCAGCATATTTTTAAAAATAGGCCATGCTGGTGCCATTATTACCTTGACTTTACAAATGAGAAACTCAGGGTGCAGAGTGAGGAGGTACCCAGGGAAGGTCACAGGGCGGTGGCTTTAGGTTACAGGCAGGGCCTTAGGGAGGAGGTCTGGGTGGCTGGACCACCCTCATGGTGCTCCCCACTGCAACGTGAGCATCGACATCCTGGATAACACGCCGTTTCCCGGCCCAGCAGCTTCGCGTTGCACACTTACTTTGTTTGGATCATCCGAGGCCTCCTGGACCCTGACACCTCTCTGCTCCCAGAGTTGGCAATAACTGCTCTTCCACATGCCCTCCTGCTGTCCCTCTCCCTCTGTCCACTTTGACCCTTTCCCTGTTCCCCCATCCCCTCCTGCTGTCCCTGTCCCTCTGTTCCTCATCTTGACTTTTCATTGATGTAAAAATTCATATCATATATTTAGATTAATTTATACCCTCAGAATTTCACAAAATGAAAATAATTTTAAATAAGCAATGCGTTTTTTGTCTTCAAATTATTTCATTATAAGATTCTTCAGGCATACCAAAAAAAAGGTTATAATAATTAAAAAAAAATACTCACATGTGCCCCTAATCTGGCCTGAATATCTTCTGAATCTTCTCCATTCCATTTTCTCCTACAGGATAGGCGGCTCCAGTCGTCTTGCCTGCCTTCAGCAAACTTGACCACATCCACCTGCAGCCATGAGGGCCGTGGCAGTGTGTGGAGCCCCATCTTCTCTCATCTTCCACGATGCTATTTTCACAGGCCCCCTGGTCCTCTCTGCTGCCGTTCATCATAGGCTCTGCTGGCTCATCTCTTCTGTTACCTTTACCTGATGGGCCACCTGTGCCCTAGTCCATACCTTCTCTCTTGTCTTCACTTGCTCCTCAGCTGCTCTCTTTTGGTCCAAATCTGACTCTTGTTTATCTTCAGCACTGAGGTTGTCTCTAGCAACAGATTCTCTGAAATCTGCACTTGGATATTTAAGGGACATCTTTAATTTTAATATGTGCAAAACAAAACAGTTAATTTTTGGTACTCAAAAAATCCCATACTCAGGCCTTCCTTGCCTGGGTGAGTGGCATCTTGGACCTGACTTTTCAACAAGTTTTACCAGCTTTGCCTTCCAAAAGTCAGACCCTCTCTGGTCTCCACCGTAACTTCTCTGGCCAAACTGCCACTGCCCTTTTCCTGCCCAGCCTGCTAACCTCTACCCCTTTCTTCTCCTCTCTGTTTCCACACAGCATCCAAAGAGAGAATTGTGTGAATCAAATCATTGCTCTACACCTAAACTCATGAAGAAAGTCGAAGCAATTAACAGAATCACACTCCTCCTGGGGAATATTAAAATTCTTGGGCAGAATTCTTTGAGTAACAACTTTGAGTAACAGCTGCAGTGTCCTGATCACCAGTACAGATACCTGGCAAGAGTTTGCTCTACCAAAGTGCAGCTGGCCTCCCAGTCCTCTGTGAGGAGCCCCTAGTTGGCTTTTAGAAGGGACAGCTCAAGTGGGTGCCACCCTGACTCAGCAGGTACGGTCTCCAGCGAGCCAACACCTCCCTCTTCATTCTCTGCGGAAGGCTGCTCCACCCTGCAAGGGCGGCTCCCATGTTCACCTGTGGTGGTGTGGATCGGGACGTCCCCCAAAGCTCTGTGTTGAAATCAAGGTCCTCGAGGCAGCAAGGTCGGGAGGTAGGCTGTTAGACAAGGACTCGGCTCTCAGGGGCTGTAACCAACAGTGGATCACTCCATCTAAGAGTTTAAGCACATCACAGAGTGTCAGAGTAGCTACAGTTGGGATAGCTAGAGAAATGGGCACCAGAGAATGCCCTTAGACTGTATCTTATCCCTGACTCATTCTCCCCTCTCATTCTGGCTGTACTGAGCTGAGCAGCTTTGAGAAGCCCGCCGCCGTGGCGTTCGCCCTCACTTCAGGGCCGCAGCAATGGAGTCAGCCAGCCATGGACTGTATTAGAAACCGTAAGCCAAAACAAACTTCTTCTTCTCTAGGTTGTTCTTGGCTGGTGTTTTGGTCACATGACAAAAAAGGCTGACTAACAGCATCTGTATCTGAAGAGTTTCCCACAAAGAGAGATTCATCTTCAAGAGTACTCTCTAATTCCTAGTCATTATTTATGAATCCTTAGGAGTTGGACACTTTCAATAAGATTGGAATTAAATATAAAATTTATTAAGACTTCCCCATTCTGACATATAAACCACTTACTTATTTTCCCTTCTGAGTATGTTATTCTCCCACTCAGAAATCTGCCGTGGTTCTAAATTACCTCTCAAAGTCAAATCTCAACACTTCAGCCCATAGTTCTAAAATTTCAAACTCCTTTTATTCTAAATGTCTAACTTTCCACAATATCATCTCAGAGTTGGCTACAATTGAGCCTTACATCCTTACACCTTCTCCCACTCTTTGGAAGAATGCTGTCTTCTTCACCCAGAAACCATACCTTCAGCCAGATTGATCACCCTCATTGCATCTAAAAATAAGACTCTATCCAATTCCAATCTGTTTCACAAGAGCCTCCATCCTCTGGGGACTCTTCCAATTGCTCCAACAATAATTTCAGCACACACCTGCAAAAAAAATTTTGTCCCTTTCTTTGTGTCACACACACCTATGCCCATATGCGCATGCACGCGCACACACACACCTTTAACATCTAAAACAAAGAAATATGCACTAACACAAAGCATGAGTTATAAGAAGTCATTCAAAAACTATCATTGTGTGATTATCTTCCTCAAGTAGTTTTTTTAAAACTATAGTTTCAATTCAACCACCAAATCTATAGAAAACACCCCAGAAATCAGAGCCAACTAAAAAGTTAAACGCCACTATCCAAAACAATGGTGCAAATAACTATAAAGGGCATCTGCCAACAAGGAAGTGAAGCTCTCTTGAGTGAAGTTACAGTATAAAAACTCCTTCCATTCATTCATTCCACAAGCTTTGAGTCCTCACCTTACACCAGGCTTTGGCCTCAGCCAGGAACAGACAGATGAGAAGAATCTGTCTCCATCCTGGGGGAAACTGCACATTCTGTGGGGAAGGCATTTGAGTGGAAGGCAATTACCCTGAGTCTAGCACCTTCTCTAGCAAGGGTCAGTACGGTCACAGCAGGACTGCAGGACTTGGTGGCTTCCACTGTGTGCACCACAGGCATCCACACCAGGGGTACCATTCCCATTGTGGACAGCTATCACTAAGAACTTTTATATATTTTATTACAATTTTGTTAATACCAAAGATGGGCATTTTTATATTTATAAAAAACATTCTGACAGATTTCCATCTGTCAGAATGACTAGTTCTAACAAAGAAGACCTAACAATCGCAGCAACTTCCTGAATATGGAAATGAGGTACAGCATTCTAATAGGGGTGAGAGGTAGAGCTAGGTGATCCCTAGCTGGCTAGATGGATAGATCATTTCCCTCCCCGAGGGGCGGAGTGACATTGGCAAACCACAGATGACACACACTCTGAGCACTGCCCATCCACTACATCTGGCAGCTATATTGATTTTCTTTGGCTGCCATAAAATGACCACAAACTTAGAGGCTTAAACAATGCAAATGTATCACCTTGCAGATTCATAGGTCAGAAGTCCAACACGGGTCCTATCAAGCTAAACCAAGGTGTGGGCAGGGCTGTACCCTGTTCTGTCAGCTCTCGGGAAGGGTCTGTTTCCTAGGATCTTTAGGTTGTAGGTGAATCCCCCGTCTTCCAGGTTGTAGGACCAACAACAACGACTGAGTTCCTCACACTGTGAACTGTCCTCTCCCTCCTGCCTCGTCTGTCCCTGCCAGGAGTGGTTCTTCAGTGTTAAGGACTCACAGTGACAGGAGGTAAGCCATGAGGTTTCCCATGAGTCAGGCACCAAGTAAGCAGTGAAACCCAGGTGCCCAGCTCAGAGGCTGGGCCACCCCAAGAACCCACAGAGAAGACTGGGCGGTGCCCTGCCAGTGGGAGATGAGGGCAAACAGGAAACCAGAGCTGCTGACCCTGCCCTTACTTCAAGGATCGATATTTTGCTTATCATGTACAATTGGTGTTAATTTTTATTTTTAAAAATGTTTTATAAAAATGTTATCTTGATAACTGAGTTTTAAGCACCTCTTAAATTGTATGTACACAGTGAGTACCTCACCGGCCGCTCACTGAGGGAAAGTCACCCACTGCTGAGCGCCTTTTAAGTGAATTTAGGTATGCAAACAGCTGTCCCAAATCCAGGTTCATAAACTGCTTAAAATAATAAAAAGTTTCCATATTACCAAAATGGGAATGGAGCCAAAATGTTCACGGTTCTCGATATCCTGAAACACACAGAGCTTTAGGTTTCCCACGGGCCCAGGGAAGACCAAGAAAGCAGAATCGTTCTGTCTCCCACTGCTTCGTCCAACACCCCAAAGCAGGGCAGCACACTGCTGTGTTTGGTCAAAAGAGGGAGCCATAGCTCGCCTTTGTCGCACCCCCAGTCTTGGTGATCTTTTTCATTTCTAAATGGACGGGCAGTAGTAAGGATCCCGAGTGAAAAGCTAAGGCACCCGTGAGTCCGTTCCACTGTTGTTGCTTTACACATTTTTCTTTTGCCACTGTTTTACCTGTTTGGAAGCTGATGTGCCTGCTCCATCTCAGCCATCCTGAGAGAAAGGTTGTTTCCAGAACATTGACACTCTAAGCCTCAAGCCACTAGGGGCCACTGCCACCACCAAAATGAGATTCAGACAATAAGTTGTAATCATTTACATTGTAGGGGCACTTTACACACAACTGTTTCTTTAGATATAATTTCAAAGACATTTATTTCTTTAAGACTCATTTTATATAATATTTGTCTAAATTTCAAGGTCCCCTAGTTAGTCCAATTAAATATTTAGGAACAAATTATTTACATAACCTCTCTGCATCAACGAATGTCTAACTCTTACAGCCTGCATTTTCCAAGCCTGTGCTACACAGTGAGAACACAAAATTGAGGAAGACCCAACTCTTGTCTTCAACAATAGGTGAATTGGAAGCACACAGACTAATCCATAATGAGTGTCAGCAACGACCTATGCACAGGCAAAGGAGGGGCTCTTTGGGGAAGGAGGGGGTTCAGCTAAGTGCATGCAATATTGACCAGTATATAAAGAGACATGTGTTAATATGGAAAGTCAGGCAGACTATCTGGTCTCAACCTGTTTCTTACATGGGATGTAGAAAGCGTGAAATCATTTCCACACTCCCAAAGGGCACATTGTGTTCACCATTGGATCTACCAAAGAAGAAAGAAAAGGGGGTTCCTGAAGATCTAATGGCACTAAGAAACACCTCCAAAATGCTTTTCCCCATAAGAAACTTAAAAATTATTTAAAAACCTTTTAAAAATATTTTTTAATTTGAGGGTTTTTTTTTTTTTTTCATATATTCTCTCCACAGGACCTGCCTCATGGGATGAGAAGCCAGCATGACCTAAAAAGGCCTGGAATGCCCTGCCCCAGGGTCTCCAACTTCTGAAGGGGGCATGTTGCCTCTGTTCTGCATGATGAGAGCTAAAAGGGTCACTAAAGTCAAGAGGGAAGAATGAAAAGCAGAAATTCCTGCCAGTCCAAAGACCTGGACACTTCCCTTTGTGCCACTTACCTCTGCCCTGGGCATTGAGCTAAAAATTAACCAGCTCAGAGGAGCACTCAGGTGACCCCAGGGGCCCCAGGAGGAGTTCAGTCCTCTCTGCCAGGAGATTCCCAGGATTATAAACCAGGGCACAGGACAGCAGGACATGGAAGACAACTTGGAAGCACTGGGTTGCCCTCAGCCAGTGTTCACGCACCAACCAGCAACCAGGAAGTGCCCCCTGCCATAGTTCCTGACCCCAGGGCCATGGGAGTCCTGGCTAGCCACTGTCATCATGTCACTACTGAAGGACATGCTCTTTGTACTTCATGAGCTAAAATACAGTTCAGTTGTGAGTTTGTTCAGAGTTTGGGTTTGTGAGACAGAATGAAATTAGCAATACAAAAGAGCAATACATGCGCAACCATTGGGGCTGCGGTTCCTGTGGGAATTCACAGTGTTTGGGCCCAAATGGTACCACTGCCAGTGCTCCATGACTTTGGGATAAGTTTGTCGCTGTGATTTTAGACAATTTGGCATAAACAAGTAGAGCTTGTTATCATTAATCCTCACAGGGATGGTGTAAGATATGGGTGGGCTGTATACTCTGCTAGTGGGTTTAAAAATCATAGCAATTTTTATTATAACATAGACTCCTGAATTTAGTAATATGTCTGCAAGAAGTGTGGACCCAGCCACTAGCTTCCACGTGTGCACGTGATAGTCTCAGCTGGAGGTGGCAGAGGGCGACTTTACTGCAAATGCTCCTATGTGTGCCAATCACAGGAGGCTATCAGCAGTGTGGTAGTGTCTGAGCTCAGCAGTGGCAAAACGTAGTAGGAAGTTTAGGGAGCTGGCGGATTTAGGGACAAATTAATGCTATGAGCAGAGGTCATGAGCCAGTCAGTGTGAAAACAGGAAGTAAATGATGGTGTTTCCTTGTTCTGGATGACTTCCTCACTAGGAAGCAATGATTAGATTGGGCTCAGTGTTGCTGAAAGAGAGTATAGAATATAGGCCCTTCTGCTGCTGTGAAGTTCATCAGGAGGGACATCTGCAGAACAGCTGGTGTTTACCAACCAGAGGCCCTCACAGAGCAGGTGTGTCCTCACAGATCAGGTGTGTCTCCCAGAGAGCAGGTGTGTCCCCCACAGAGCAGGTGTGCCCTCACAGAGCAGGTGTGTCCCTCACAGAGCAGGTGTGTCCTCACAGATCAGGTGTGTCCTCACAGAGCAGGTGTGTCCCCCACAGAGCAGGTGTGTCCCTCACAGAGCAGGTGTGTCCCCCACAGAGCAGGTGTGCTCTCACAGAGCAGGTGTGCCCTCACAGAGCAGGTGTGTCCTCACAGAGCAGGTGTGCCCTCACAGAGCAGGTGTGTCCCCAACAGAGCAGGTGTGTCCTCACAGATCAGGTGTGTCCTCACAGAGCAGGTGTGTCCCCCACAGAGCAGGTGTGTCCCTCACAGAGCAGGTGTGTCCCCCACAGAGCAGGTGTGCTCTCACAGAGCAGGTGTGCCCTCACAGAGCAGGTGTGCCCTCACAGAGCAGGTGTGCCCTCACAGAGCAGGTGTGTCCCCTACAGAGCAGGTGTGTCCTCACAGAGCAGGTGTGCCCCACAGAGCAGGTGTGTCCCCCACAGAGCAGGTGTGTCCTCACAGAGCAGGTGTGCCCCCACAGAGCAGGTGTGTCCTCACAGATCAAGTGTGCCCTCACAGAGCAGGTGTGCCCTCACAGAGCAGGTGTGTCCCCAACAGAGCAGGTGTGTCCTCACAGAGCAGGTGTGCCCCACAGAGCAGGTGTGCCCTCCACAGGTGATGTCTGAGTGATGAGAGAGCTGAGGTAAATGTAGATTTACAAATGACTCCAATGTTTTAGGGATAACGGAGACAGGCAGTCACAGAAGAGCTTGGTTTGGAAAGTGCTGAATGAACAAATCTGGGACAAGGGCTAATATAAAGCCCTGAAAATCCTGATAAGTAATGTCTATCAAATATACATCAGTGATAATCGTAAAATAGTCCAGGAGAGTGTTAGGGCCCTGAGTTAATGTACACATCACACATCAGAAGATCAGTAGATGACACACCAATTATTAAAAAATGCTCTAACAAATTTAAACAGACTAAAACATTCAATTCATCCCTTCAGCACTTAAAGATACTTTTGAAATTGCATTTACATCATTAAGCTTTTCTGTCAGTGAAAATGAATTTCCTGGTCAAAGCTCAGCTTTAGACCATCCACATTGAGACAAATCCATGAAGACTGAGCTTACTTCTCTAATGATTTGACAGACATCTCAATGAAAGCAAAAAGGAGACACCCTGGGCTACTGGAGAATAGAATTCTGGTCATGCAACCAACGGTTAGAAGGCAGACTGAAGAATTTTACGTTTCACATCCCAAGGTAAAAATGGAATCCTTATTCCTCTAAAGACAGAATCTTTGTTCCTAGAACATTTTTTTCCTTCAATTTTGAATTTCATGTGCTTATTTTCCATTTTAATATAATTAAGTCCCAAAAAAAGAGGTTTATAAGCCCCCAACATTTCAATTAGGGCACCAGCCAAGGGCACCAAGGATGGCCAGCAGCCCCCAGGAACTAGAGGAGAGGCTGGGACAGAGTCTCCCCGCTGACCTGGAAGGAGACCACTCTGCCCACACCTGTTCTCAGACGTCTGCTCTCAGAGCTGTGAGAGAGTAAGTCCCTGATGTTTAAGCCAGATGTGGTGATGGTCTCTCTGGCAAGTTCCAGAAAGGGACACCCCTCTGTGGGCCTCCACGGCACAGATGGAGTTGGCGACAGAGGAGCTGGGGGGTCAACGAGCCCTGGGATCAGACCCAGGCCCTGCCCGGCCTGGAAGGTGTAAGCCTGGCCACTACTCCATGCCTCCGCACCTGTGACCTTCACCTGAGTGACAGGATTGGTGTGAATAAAGTTGCATAAAGCATACCTTTCATGGCCCCCACACGTGTGTAAGATCACGGTGAACACTCTTCTAACCGGTCAATGCTAGAGAAAGTCTGGGAGTAGTATTTTTGGTACAGCAACCCGAGCTGGAAAATGGCCCCTCTGGCGTGGAGAGATGGGGGTGAGGAGGGCTAGGGCCTGCGGTGGGGTGTCTCAGAGTGGCGCTGAGCCCTGCAGCCACTGCAGCCTGGGGAGCGGTTCAGATAGTGCTCAGGGAAGGAGCAAGGCGCCCTGTGGAAACCGTCCTTACACCAGGCACTTCCTCAAGACCTGTTTCTGTGGGAACTTAAGAGGCAGGTGATCCCAGGACACTCAGGACAGTCATCTAGGTTACCCCTCAGCTTAAAGGGAAAGTAGGCAGCTCATTTGAAAACATAAGAAAACACATCCAAGAATACAAGGCACTTGTGAAAGCAAATTGGTGTGTCGGGAGATCTCTAGTTTTCAATAATTGAGCAGTTAAGTAACATGCAATGGAAAAGGGTTCCCAAAAGGAGATTTCTCTCCTGAGCAACAGAATCATGTCAAAAATTCACTGATCACTCACTCCCACTCAGGACAGACCATTCTTAAATGGGCCACACTCCCCTTGTGGACCCCACACACTGCTGAGGGAACGAGTTCTTAATTTGAGTTCTTAGAAAAAGGAATGGGTTGGAGTTGCAGATTCTTTCCTGCTCCCTTCTGGAGCCCCCAGGTCACAGTATGTAAGGACTGGCCCCAAGGTGCCAGGAGAGAGAGGACAACAGATCAGGATTGCACAGGGTGTGATTTATGGAGGAAATTATCAATGGAAGCATGGCCCTGGGCAGCAACAGCAGGACTTCTTGGATCTTTTCAATTTGGGTGAGAAGGAGAGGCATGTTCATGGGTTAGGACAAAAGTGACTGCATCCTGGCTGGAATGTACCTGGTTTATCTTAAGGTTATCAGAGGTCCAGGCACGTCCCTGGAGCCAATGACCAGATGTGGAGTGCCACGGTAATGGGTGACAAACCCGGGCCTGGAAGTAAGAATACTGTCATGAGAATTAGTGCCTGGATGGTAGCGTTTTTCACCCCTTCCTAGTAACTGACTTCCCCTGGGAATCTAACTACTCCTCTCTGTGGAGACTGCACCCAAGGCTAGAGATTTATCTAAGGCCTTGTAAGTGGAGCCAGTCCTTCCCTTTATCACAATCTGCTTCTGTAAACATGCTTCCAGCTAGAAACCCATTTAGACTAGAAAACTTATGACACTATATAGCTTATTTTTAAAAAATAGGATTGGATCTTTATGTGTTTACATGTGGTGCTAAAATTAAACCCAGTGCCTCACACATGCCAGGCAAGTGCTTTACCACTGAGCTACAGCCCCGGTCCCAAGATAGCTTATAAATGTTGCGAAAACCTAGTGAAGAGCACTCAGAATTTGGAGTCTGATCTCCTTTGGGCCCAACAGTGTAAAATAAAGTTTGGAGTTCTCTCCGAGGGCTGCTTGCTGCTTCTCAACCAGTCTGTTTCCTGCAACAGAACCACTGCAGAAGTTTTGTCTATTATAATTTGCTGGGAAGCGCCAGAAAAAACTGATGAGGGTCACTCTGGGACAGTCATGGCAGTCACAACCAAGATGGCTATGGTCAAGTCAAACTTGATTCATACATGCTCTTACATGGCTTAATTGATGTAGTAGGGTCTGAAAAGACAGTCACGGTGAACTCACATACCAGGAAAAAAGATTCAGTACATCCTGAGACGACTTCTATGTGAGCTGTTTAAAAGAGGCAAGTTTAATGTCTTCTCTCAGAAATGAATCAATTCATTTTAAATTGCATTCCATAATTGGTAAATGCCAAAAGTACACATTTTTTTTACAGTTTTGCTGAATTCTAGGCACATCCATTTACTACAGAGGGCTCTTCAACCACCTTGTCTCCCAAACCCCATTCTAGCTTATTGAAACTTAAAATGTCACCATTAGAAAATGATTGCTTTATCTTAACCGTAATACAACATTTTTGCCTCTATTATACAGAAGTTTCTGATATTAGACAACGGAAATCTTATCTCCTATTTACATCCCTCAAGTTCCCAAGGGAAGGATTCAAACATGTAAAGCTTGTGGATAAAGGATACAGAAATGCGAATCATAGGTGTATTTCTACATCCTTATTTCTGTGCTGTTCGTGTTATTCAGAAAATAAGCCAAAAATTGTTCACAGATCTCCTCAGTAGGGCTTCGTCCAGGCAATTTCTTATCAGGAAAATGAAATAATTTTTAAGGAGCCCTGAATGTTTTTTTTTTCCTGTGGTAATAATGCAAGTTAAAATCTTTGGCTTTGGTCAAACCATCCTCACTATTTCTGGTACGGAGGGTGCCTTTTTGCTCCCTGTCTCCACTAGTGCTTCTTCCTAACTGGAAGTTTCTGATATTTTTCTTTCATGTTTCCACTGTGCTTTTATTGGAGTGAACCACTCATAAAGTCATATGCATAAGGCTCGGTGAATTTTCCCTAAATGAGCACCCTGTGTATTCACCTCCCAGAGCAAAACTCCAGATCATTAAGCACCCTAGAAACCCTTCTGTGGCTCTTGTACAGAGGCAGATGACACTTTTCCTCTATTGTCTTCTGTATGTGGGACATGCTAATTAGATCAACAAAAGACAGATTAACAGAATTAAAACACAGAGCTTATTTACATGTGCAATGTCCATGCCCACGGGAAAAGAATCAGTGATGAGTGCTGTGGTGGGAGCTCTGGTTTCTTCCAGAATTCATATGTTGGAACCCAATTCCAATGTGAAAGTTCTAAGAGATGGGCCTTTGAGGACTTGATCAAGTTATTAGGGCTCTGCCCTTATGAATGAGATTAGTGCCACTATAAAAGCGGTTGAAGGGATCTGTCTTGCTCCTTCGTCTATGTGAGGGCACCTAGATGGTGTCATCTATGAAGAGAAGTCCTTCACTAGCACCGAATCTGGCAGTGTATTGACATTGGACTTCCCAGCCCCCAGAATGTGAGCACTACATTTCTGTTGTTCATAGATTACCAGTCTATGGAATTCTGTTATAGCAGCGTGGATGAACTAACACAATGGGCAACTCGGAGGGTGACTGGAATTTGAGTCTTATGTGCCATCTTAACACAGTGGATAAATTGTGGCAATGTGATACCTCCAGTTACGGGTGACGAGTCCTGCTTCCTCAGATGTTGAAGTATAACATTAGAGAAGCACGCCAAGGCAAGCATATAAAGCAGGATTCATTTAAAAAGGGGTAACATAGACTTCTTCTGGGAGGGAGAAGGGGGCCGTAGCTGGTATCCTGGTGTCCCCAGAAGTGAGGGTCTTCTGCCTTTTTTGTATGTCCTAGGCTTCCTTAGCTCTCCTGCTCTCTTCCCCTTATCTCTCTCCCTCCTGCATGCTTGACTAAGCCCAGGAGATGCTCAGGTGAGATGGCCAAAAGGGGAGAAGCATATGGGCTGGAGGGGCCAAGCAGGAAGGGGGCATAACTAACAACTCCCCGAGGGACAATCCCTGGGACAGGTTACCTTAGCAACAGGTCAGAGCAGGGGCAGGTCACCTTGATTAGTGTGGAGGAAGGACTCTGAAGGCATTATCATTTCAATCTCTTTCCAACTTCCCAGACCCAGGTTGGCCTCCCTGATAGGATCTGACCCCATGTACCTACCTATACTGACTGCCTCTTTTCATTCTGGCTTCAATATGACTAAACAAAAGAAGAGGAGGTGGGCTCCTGGGGGTGGTAAGTTGTGAAAAGGTGACTGGGAAATGTATGGTCGATGAGGTTTGCTTATTGGGATGGTTGTGCAGGTAAATCACACTCTTCCTTACATAGGAGAAGGGAACATCTTTATCAATGGAAAGAATGTCACCTTTACAAAGAGAAATCCAAGCCTGCTTTTAGGCAAATGGGGGAGACCGGAGAGTTTACCCTGTGCTTCCTAAGCCATCCTTCTGCTAAACTGGCATTTTTAAGGTGGCACATTTGATCCCCCTCATCTTTCAGTTTCTAGCACATCCTTCTCCCTCATGGTGATCACTAGCTGAGCATCTATCATGATTGTTCCAACTGCTTTTGAAACTTATTCAACGGAAACATAGAGTATGTGATTTTTCTAAAAAAAAAAAAAAAAAGTATTCCTTCTTTTTAGTTATACATGACAGTAGAGTATATTTGACATATTTATAGATACACGGAGTAAATCTTATTCTAATTAGGATCCCAGTCTTGTGGTTATACATGATGTGGAGATTCACTGTGGTATATTATCAAATATACATTTTAAACCAGGTCTAAGTGGAAAAGGATGTTATTACACTAGGAAACGTGTGCAGAGGCAGGTGAGCTGCATGGCATCTGGAGCAGGAATGGCTCTGGTCAGCGAGAACATGCACCTGTACAGGTAGAGAGGCCGAGTGTCTCTGGCATGTGTAACTTTCCTCAGAATGCACCACAGGAGACACACAACGCTGCTCCCTAGAGTGCTCAGACCCCTCTCACCTGCTAATCCCTAGCTCCATTTTTCAGCTCAAATACAGCAGGAATGCATCTCCAGGTGCAATTTAATAATAAACTGCTGACATCTTACCTGACCAATTAATCTTGCATACATCAGGCATTTTTAGTTTCAACTATCAGAAACCCAAATCAGGCAAACTCAGTATTAAAAGAAATTTAACAGCCTCAGAATCTAAAAGGAAAGGTTGGATAGTCAAAGGCACAAGGCCATAGCTGCAGCTGGACTCAAGGATCACTGGGAGCAGCCTTGACGGGCCAGAAATCTCCCTGCACATGGGCTCCGCTCCCTCTCTGTGCAGCTAGCTTCCTTGGCTGGCCAGAAACAAGGACACGTGTGAGGCCAGGGTCTGGCTTCTCCTTGTCCTACTTCAGTCATAAGTCCTTGCAGATGCTGCAGCTGTGGTCCAGGGATAGGGGTCAAGGAGAAGCCCACAGCTCTGCCAAAGCCACATGGTTAGACCCAGGAGGAGCAGGAGAGGGAGCCACTACCCAGATAAGTGACAAATTCTTGGGTGGGGGCCAGAGAGAGGGGGAAGATTTCAGCCAAGCAACTGAGTGGACAGCCATCAGTCTGTGGTCAGTCGGCCCTGCTGCTCTTGGCCCGAGGCGAAGCAGCCTATCATGGTGGGGAGCCCCTGGCTCATAACTGTAGAAATATGTGTTTTTTAAAACATGGCACCTCATGGCCAGGAAACAAGAGAGGAAGAGGAAGGGGCGAGGATCACACTACCCCCTCAGGGCCCACCTCCAACAACCAGAAGACTTCTCCCTAGACCTCATCTCTGTAGTGTCCACTGCCTCTCCATATTGCCAAGCTGGGCACCGAGGCTTTAACACACAGGCCTTTGGGGAGCATTTAAGATCCAAGCCAGAGCAGGCATGCCTAGCGATTGCAGGTATTAGGGCAGCTGCCTGGGGTCCAGGAGGAAGATCATCCTGTCCTCAGGATGCTCTTTTGATGGTCCCTGGGAAAGTTACTGATGACGTCATTGTTTTTCATCAGAAAAATTGAGATAACTGACCCCACCTTCCTAGTTGCAATTGGACACCATCATTCATACCCACTCCCCTCTAATGCTTCCCAGATCATTTATGACTTACAACTTGTCCACGTTTTTGTTTGTTTGTTTGTTTTATTTGATTTCAATTCCAATTTATGGCACAGGCATGGAGAAGTGAGTTGATAAGGAAATTAGATGAATTACAACTTGTCAGTGTTATCCATGTAATGTATTTACTAAGGTATTTCAGCTTTGGAAGTCCAATTATGGCTAATCTTGTTTTCCTGCAGTTTCCCACAATATTAATTTATAACACATACCTGATATTTCAATTGTGATTGATAGTTTGGGACATTTTACCTAATTAAGCCAGTTAATTGCCCCAACTATTTTGAATAATTAGAGGCTTAATATACTAATGGCAGAATGGCATGAAAAATTAAATTGTTGGAAATGAAGTTAAAGAAATCAGAGTTTAAAAACTATTTAGAATATTTTTAATTTTTAATGTGAACAACATCATCCATGATAAGAAAATCCACGTGTGTGCAATGAGGTAGACTTTGACCCTCTTGAATTATGTTTAATTTTTAGCCAAAACTTAATAAGAAATTTGAAAGGTCTTATTAAGAGGTAATTGGCTACAAACATCAGGTTTTAAGAGCATTTCTGAACTTCCTGGTGACTAAAAGCTGCCACACCTATGAGATAAGCGAGCCGAGCATCTCACCTTCTCTCAGGCCATGCCATCAACAAGAACTATCTTTCATTGGCTGTGACTGAGCACCAGAGAACCCTTCTAGAAAGTTCCACTTTATACAGGGGTTGCAGCAATGATGGGATTGGAGGTGACATGATAGGCAGTGGATAGTGGAGTTTCCCAGGAAGCTTACAGAAAGATACTGACAGCAATCAGATTGTAAGACGTTTTGTGGGGGTTTCACCTCAAAAACACAGCTGCTTTTAGATCTTCCTGAGAGCTGTTAACCCAACATGAATTAGTAGAGAGAGTGAGAAATGGCATTCTGCAAAAACACTGTGCTACCTGTGGGAACTGAGAATATTATGCCTCAGCCCAGGAGGAACAGACAGTGAACAAGCTAAAGAGGGCAGCTGCGTTGTGCTAATGAGAAAACCTGGAACAACAAGGCCCAGCAGGGTTGGGTCTGGTCAACAGGGAGCTGGGAAGCCAGTGCCAGAAGCAGAAGCAGCTTAAGAAAATCAACATACACATTTCCAAAGGAAAATCTGGTGTGTTTCACAGTAGCCTTGCCTGGTCCCTAGTAACCAGTCATCCAAAAGGTGGTCTCAAGTCACTCTGCTGCACACTCAGGATTAATTGAGCATCTTCATGGGAGTGAAGTAAGTCAAAATGATCAAATTCTTGCAAAATTTTTAAGTTCAAGCTGGTGCGGGCTGTATAATTCATATTTACTTTTGAAAATGCAACTATATATCAAAATAGACATTGTTTTAACTATGGGAGATGACGTATTAAAGAAAACCTAGTTTCAGATTTGAATGTCCAATAATGATCTTGTTATTTCAATCTTAGCCAGGATTCCAGATTCAGAATATTTTCTACTGTCCAAATACGACGTGTATAGGCATATGAAATACTGCTCAACAAAGGTGTTAAAATACAAAGTCCCAGATAAAGTACACGTACATTCAAGGGGAGTCCCCTCGGCAATGATTCACTGTTTAGGTCCCACAAGTATAAACATGGTAGAATTCTGACCCAGAATGGGTACAAAGATAAATGTCACCTCATGGCCAAATCCTGACAATAACATTGAACACATACTAAGAACCATGGAATGTTCCAGGCACCTCTCATGAAGTAACTCATTTAATTCTCTTCTCATGATGACTTACAAAGTAGGTGCCTCTTTTTCTGTGAGAGGACTAAGAATCGCCACATCTTACCCAAGTTTGCACAGCTGGAGAGGGATGAGCCAGGCGGCGTGGCTCCAAGCACAGGCACTGACGTCTCCAGGGGCAGGTCCTGAGCACCATGCAGGTGCCCATGCTTGTTCCGCACCCTCAGAGCCCTGCCAGAAGCTCCCAGTGGACCTCACCCCATCCCTACGGACTGTGTACCCTTTCAAAGCTCACCTGGAGGTCACAGAAGGACACGGAGCTGGACATCAGAATGGTGGATTCTACAGGAAGTAGCTGTGTGGTATGCAGTTTGGCTTGTGGGGACAACATCTTACAACACTGGGGACTCCAGCAGAATGACTTTCTTTCAGGGTAGATGCAGGCCACAGTCTCCCTATGGGAACAAAGGACCCCAGAGCCAACCTCGAGCATCCCCTGACTCCCAAGGAACCCCAGCAAGCCTACCTGTACCACAGGCCCCTCCCTGTTGCCATCACCACTGCTCCCCCTGGGGCTGGGATCCCAAGGGAGTCTGAAAGAGGAAGCAGGCCTTCCCCTCCCTGTCCAGACCCTAGCAAGAGAAGTTGAGAATGGCCCCTTGGCACTCTTGACCCTGGCAAAGGCTGCAGTACTGGACAGCGCCTTGCTCTGCTCTCTGGCTCTGCAAGGGCCTTAGAGGCTGGGGAAACCACACCCACCCCTCTACTCAGCTGGACCCTCAGTGTGACATGGAGTTAGGCAGTCAGGTCCTTTGTCTCCTGATTCAAGGAATGAAACCCCAGGGCCCAAGTGTGAGAGCAAAGTTACAGGATTTTTTAGAGGAATAGAAAGAAAGCAGAGCTCCTGAGGGGAAAGGTTCTGAGAGGGCTGCCCAAGGTGTCTGTTGTCCAGGGGTTTTAAAGGCCTATCTGATGGCCCAGTGCAGGTGATTGGTGGGGTGAGGGATGCCAACATGGACCAGTCAAGCTCTTCAAGCTCCAAGCCAATCAGAAGTGTATAATCCCCTATTTACATAATTAGGAGAATGGGTCCATCCTTGCAGTTTGACCTGTCTGTTGGAAAGAGGGGGCCTTTCCATTACCTTACAATTTAGGTGTCTGCTTTGCGGTCGGCCATTGCTAGGGGTAGGGGCAAGGGTGACTGAGGGAGGGCCTCTGCGGCTGCTGTGGGTGCAGCTGTGAGAACAGAGGCAGGTGTTCTGACTCAGAAGGAGGCCTGTGGTTATCGCTGGCAGGAAGCACGAGCCGCAGGATGTCTCACACCCACTGTCTCCTCTCAGGTTGGCATGATGTCCCCCTCCCCACGTCCTTCTCCAAGGCCCTCATCCTGGCTGTCTGTGGGAGACCTCTCTTCCTGCCTCTATGGGATGCTCAGCTGGTAGAGCTCCCTAACTATGCAGTGCCTCCCTGGAATGTAGTGAAAACCAGCAGGAGTCAACAGAGACCTGCCTCCTCCCTTGCCTGAGCTGACCTCCTGCTGCTGCCCTATCTGTAGCTTCTCTTCCCTTCAGCTAACTTCATGTGGAGGCTTAGTGACAGTTTTCCAAGCTCAGCCTTTCCCCCAGGTGATCAAACATGGCATTACCCCAACTTCAGAGCTTCACAGATGCCCAAAACATAGATAGGCAAAGTTGGAAACGCTGCTTTCATTTCAAAATGAAATGAATAAAAGGTCAAGAGAGCAAAGAGGGAACTTGCAGAAGCTGAGTGGTGGACACACTGGGTTCTCCTGTGCCCAAAGGTGGCCGAGCTGAGTTGCTCCCTGTTCCGAAGTTCTGAGGGTTTCAAGGACGGAGCACAAAGGCAGCTCTGGACAGCTGCATCCCACAGGGCATGTGTCCTTTGGCCTCTTCTACAGACAGTGTTTGAAACACACATGCTCATTACCTCCCCCCACCCACACACACAGAGAAATAACAGATAGATAGAGAGAAAACCCCTCTTCTCTTGGGATTCACAGATCCCTGGCTCCCCAAACTATCCATCTCATAAAGCTCTGTCCTGTGAAGGTCGATGCAATTGTAAATACTTGGCTTGCAAATGCTTTTTTAGCCATTAATTTGTCTGTAATACCAAACAGTGAAAAGAAATAAACTTCCAAAGGGTATCATGGTTCTTGCTGGCTATATTGCAGAAAAGACTGTTCAATAAAGAAATAATAATTTTTAAAAACATAAGTGACTCTGGATGATTTTGTTTGATTAAATTAGGGGTAAAATATAGATATTTAGCTTAATTTGAATGTCAGGTAAACAACAAGTGAGATTTTCATATAAGTGTTCCCAAAATATCTATAAGGCAAATATTATATGGGATACACTTATGCTAAAAAAAAAAAAAAAATCATTGCTTACCCATAATTCAACTTGAACTGGAAATGTTCTATTTTTATTTGCTAAATCTGATATCTGTCAATAGCATTTTGTCCTAAGATGTTCCTGACAAAGAAGAAAAATTATTGAGTCTCAGAAACAGAAAACTGGTGTGTGTTCTGAGCCCAAAATACATTTTTATAAACAAATAAGAGTGTCCATGCCAGTTGTGGATCGAGGCTAGCCCCACAGATGCTGCCCAGCTCCAGGTGTGGGTGAAATACCACATGACATTGGAGGGAGAGTTCAAAACGGTTGCCAATTTAGTAACCAGATAAAAGAGGACTTTTCCTTTTTTACATACTTATTTTTTAAATAGTTTTTAAAATCTTGAGTGCTGGTTTTGAGGACAGGCAGGTTTCCCTGAAGGTAAGTTGGTGTGCTAGAGACGTCTGCCGTGGGAAGAGAACTGCTGGGCCTCACCTAGGACTCCGGGCTCAGTCCCTGTCCCCTTCTTACTCTGCCTCGCCTTGCTCCTTGGGCCACATGGATGGCCCTGGGAACGATACAGCGGAGAAGGCAGGAGGTACACATGACTGCTGACAGGCCCAGGGCCAGCCTGGTGACCCCTTTAATCCTTAGGGCCAATTATAACTCACACCTCCACAGCAGAAGTGGGCCACTGCACAGGTGGAGGTCCCACCCCTACGAGGGAGGGGACATGCACACCCCTCCTGCAGGACTAACAACCCATCAGTGAAGCCCTGGGGGTAGGCTTGCTAGAACCAGAGGGGCCAGCAGGGCAGAGGGACAAGCAAGGGCACGGCCATGGTGCCACCAGTCTGAACAGCAGCTGGTCACAAAGCCAAAGTCATGCAGTCAATCCTTGTTTGAGAATTCGTGTTGCAAATTTACCCACTCAATAAAACTTACCACCTGTAAGCCCAAAATCAGTTCTTAGAGAATTCCACAGTCATTCGTGGACATGCGTAGAGCGGCGAGTTGTGTTTCCCAGCCCACACCTTCCCCTTCTGCCCTCTTGTTTCAGCTCAGATGGCAAACAAGTGTTCTTTTTCAGTCTGTTTAGTGCCACGTTTTTCACATTTTTGTGGTTTTGTTGTTGTTGGTGGTGGTGATTCAGTTTTTTAAAGTGTCCCCAAGTGAAGTGCCAAATGCTGCTTAGTGAATGCTCCTGAGCACAAAGAGACAGGCATGTGCCTTAGAGCAAAAGCACATGTTCAGATAAAAGCTTCATTCCGGCCGAGCTAGGGCACTCTGTGTCCTCAGTTCAGTGCTTCGGTGTGGATGATATCTGCTGCATGGGGGACTTCCAGCAGCACCCATTAAACAAGGTTACCTTTAGAGCACTTGGCGACCATGTGACAAAAGCTCCCAGGAAGGTAACCCTATGCACAGTGTTCACAGTCACTGCTCAGTGTACACGGAGACTTCAGGAGACAACTGTGCATGGTGAGAATCAACTGCATTAGCTCTTTCTTTTTCTCCCATCCCCTCCACTTCCTTCCCTTGGCAGTGCCTGCAGCTGCGGGGCTCTTTACCTGGGGTTCTGGCCCTTTGTGAGCCCGTATCTATCGGGTTTACTGAAGCGTCTCACTACCTGCACAGTACATGGAGCATGAGAGGCATCTCAGTAATTCCCGGCACCCTGTCATCCTCCTCCCTGTCCCCACTGGGGAGTGGCAACCCAATACCTCTCAAAAGTGGGATCAACCAACCAAAGCTTTAGAGCACCCCATCTGGGATTTAGGATCAGTGGCCCATGGAACTCAAGAATGTCAGGTGGGGAATCTTGCTTCCAGAGGGATGAAACTATGGCGCTGAAATGAGAACACGCCGCTCAGGCGCAGGTTTGAGGTTGTGTGGTCTCTGCTCTCAGGTATGTGTATTATCCTGGAGACCCAATCCCAACATTAGGGTGTTGCCCCTCAGCGGACAGGACTGCTCCTCTCCCTCCAGGGCCCTGTGGGGTGCGTGGGAAGGTGTGATGCCCGTCACTGTAGGTGCGCATTTGTACAGAGAACGGGTCCCGTGCACAGGACACCACAGCCCTGCACAAGGCCTGCCTGCAGTCTGAAAGCTTTTCAGTCCAGGAAGGTGCTGTGGTTTGGACATGGTTTCAGTGACCCCGAGGCTTCTTGTGTTGAAATTTAATCCCCACTGGGAGATTTTGAATGGGTGGGAACTTAATTCAACTGTGCTGTTTTGAGGTGGGCCTTTGGGAGACGATTAGGGTTACATAAGATCATTAGGGTGGAGCCCATGACTAAATCCTAGTGGCTTTATAGGAAAAGGAAAAGAGACAGGAGAGATATATGTGCACACTTCCTGTGCCACCTCAGGACACTGCCTCAAGAAGACCATCATGAGAGGCTGGCCCTCAACCTTGTGCCTCTAGAACTGTGAGCCCTGATAAACCTTCTTTCTTTCTTTTCTTTCTTTTTTTAGTTGTAGATGGACACAATACCTTTATTGTAATTTTTTAATGTGGTACTGAGGATCGAACCCAGTGCCTCACATGTGCTAGGCAAGTGCTCTACCACTGAGCCACAACCTCAGCCCTAAATATCCTTTCTTCACAACTCACCAAGTCCCTGTTATTGTGTCATTAGCAACAGAAAATGAACTATAAAGGTAAATCCTAAAAGGATGCCTGCAGCCACAGATGAACCAGCAAGGGTGTGAGCAGACGAGTCCCAGGGAGTCAGCTTGCCACTAGCTCTGGCAGCTGCCCACCCTGGCCACCAGGGTTCAAAACCCACGAACACTGCAGAGCTTGAGCCACTGCCTGCGAATCAGGGTGAATCCCAGCCCTGGCCATGTCCCCCAGGCAAAGGGAACCAACAGGCACCCTCCCCAGAGTTCTGCCTTTGGGGCGTCTCCTTCACCTCTCACTCTCAGGGCTGACTGGCTCAGGCTATGATGAGATGGCAGTCTCGCTGAGCTCAGTGGAGTCGGCCTCAGCTGCACCCATAGTTTTCTCATTGAACCAACAGGTGAGAGCCATCGCATGCTGCTTCATCTGGCACTAAATCTTGAGTCTCCCATGAGTGTGTCCAGACCATGTGTGGTCCACTCCAAAGCTACCTGGCATCCTACTCAGTATAAGACCCAGAGGATCTCTTCCAGAATATATAGCCTGGGGTTAAAAATCAGCAGACTTGTCGGTGGAAGAACCTGCCTGCTGGGGAGGGAAACCTTGAAATCCTCCCTCCCAGAGGGATTGGGGCAGAGTGTTGGGTTCTCAGCTCCACAGGCTCCTCAGATGTCTCTTCCCATCTCCTGTCCACTTGTCCCCCCTGACGCCAGTCCTAAGGGTGTAAGAATGTTGTTGTTGATGTAACCACACTACACACCCACCAGATGCCCATCAATGCCTGCCTGGTGCTTCTAGTGATCCATGACAGTTTTAAGACTAATATCTGGAAACATTTGTGCCTTGAACCAGGAGTTGTGCAGCTCTGAATCACCACTGTTTTTCTGAAACGCTCCAGGATAATAAGATATCCCGTCATCCTGTGACCATCATGGCTGGAACATCAGTCAAAGGCCGCCTGTATTTGGTCTCCCGAAGCCTTGACCCTGGCCAGCCCTTCAGCCCAGGCAAGTCAGTGATGATGTGGCAATCGTGATGCAACTCTGTGCAAGTTTTCAGGACCCCTCCTCCATCTGCAAGAACACTATCTCTTGTGCTCGAACAGGTGGGCAGCCTAGACAAGAGCCTTATTACTCAACATCCAACTTGAGAAACACGGATCATTCCAGCATTTAAAACAGAAGGAATCTAAGTTAGGATTTGGTTACACAGGTGACAGAAGAGCAGAGAAACCAAACCAAAGATTCAGCCAGAGATTAATGACAAAACACCATTCCTGGGTGGAGGGAAGGGCTTCTGGAGCACAGGGTGCAGGGTCACCTGGTGGAGGTGGGGACCACAGCAGGACTAGCAGACAGAAGTTCAGACCACAGACATGATGCCACAACTAACTGGGACACGGAGCCAAATGCAGAGAGGAAAAACACTGGCTTTCCCTCCCTCTCTGTCCTGTCGCCTATTGTTGTCCCATTGGACAAATCAGCTGCTCTGAGAGTTTGGGACATGCAGCCTGAAAGGGTTACCCCCAAAGGATGCAGAGTTGAGTAGGGGACACAGGAGGAAGATCTGATGGATGGCAGGGTGCCAAGGACCAACACCAAGGTGGCAGGAGCAGGGTGGCTGCAGGCAATACCCCTGCAGCATTTATACCCCAAACACTTAGCAATGTTGGGTGCAGGCCCTTGAGGGAAGGTTTGAACAACAACCCAGCAACTCGGGAGGTTGAGGCAGGAGGATCCCAAGTTCAAGGCCAGCCTCAGCTTAGACTCTTATGACTTGTGACCAGAACGATGATATGTGAATAAATCAAAGGCAAGAAAAATATAATGTGAGAGAAATCAAACAAGCCAATATCTATGTTGGATAGAGTTTGTCATTCCCAGTGTGGTGTTCTGGACACGGCGGATCCCTTTAGTATGCAAAATAGGTGAGGTGGACACTGCTTAAAGTTGAAATGGCCTGGGGGTCTCACCACCCACCTCATGTCCACAGGGTGCTGCGGGTATACTGTGACCCCAGGAAGGCCCCTCAATGTCAGGCCTAACACACAGTTTTGGCAACACTGTAGGTCACCTTTTCAAGACATACTAAGGACCTCAAGAGATGTCAAATTAAATCCTTGGGGTTTAATACCACGTGGTTTAAAATAGTGAGAGACAGACAGAAAGCTGGACTCCGTCTCCTGAGTGAACTTGTCCCTGAATGCACAGCTGATGCCACAGAGTCTAACTTCAGGAGGAAGAGAGAGCAAATATTGAGCTCCAGACAGAGAATGGCAATTCCTGGCTTTAAAAGTTTCTACCTCTGATTGGGTAGAGAGAAGTGAGGGGAGGGCAGGGGAAGGGGGGATAGGAAGGGCAGCAGAATACAACGGACACTAGTATGGCTGCATGTATAAACGTGGCTGTATAACCAATGTGATCCTGCAATCTGTACACGTGGAAAAATAAGTATTCATACCCCATTTGAATCAAATGTTTAATATGTCAAGATCATTGTATTGTCTTGAGCAACTAATAAAAAAAAAAGTTTCTACTTCTTCCCTTTTTTTTTTTTTAAACACAAGCTGTCGAGCTTGTTTCTCTTAACCCACTCCTGTGCAACAAAAGTCCGCTAATTACTGACTGTTATTTTACAAGAGAAGAAACTGGGACCTTAAAAAGCCGTGACATAAAGGCAAAACCCAGACGTTAAGCCTGATCCTTCTGGAGGCTAGTCCGCTCGCCGTAGATCCTGTGTCGCGAGATGGCTTCAAATATCTGTTAAAACTATAACAGACTGGACTTCCCATGGAAAGTGTGCATGAGAAGGGCTCGACTTTGGTCAACTCTAGCTCTCCTTTGGAAAGAAATTATGATAAGCCAGGAGTGGTGGCACCTGTAATCCCAGCAACTCGGGGGGTTGAGGCAGGAGGATCCCAAGTTCAAGGCCAGCCTCAGCTTAGAGAGGCCCTAAGCAACTTAGTGAGACTCTGTCTTTAAATAAAAAATAAGAAGGGCTAAGGACGTGGCTCAGAGGTAAAGCACCTCTGGGTTCAATCCCTAGGGGAGAGGGGGGGGGGAGNAAAGATCTATCACATGGCACCTGAAGGGAGGGGGGAGAGGGAGAGAGGGAGAGAAATTGTGTTGTATCTCAAATACTACATTTCAAGAGCACCTACTTCATCTTTGCTTGGCCTGGGATCTCCTAGATCTGGTGCCGACCTCTGCCACAGCACACAGCCCCTGGATTCCCTCCTTTCTGCCACTGCCTCTCACCTGCTTAGGTGTGGCCGCTGTGCCTCTTCAGTGATAAACACAACTCCTTCCAGCACATGACAAACACTGCTCCACACAAACACCTGAAGGAGTGCATATGATCAAATCCTTCCCACCAGGAGCCTGTTCATAGAAGACTCTTAGTTGAGACTGGTTGTCAGAACCCTCCCTGGGCTCAGAACCCACTCCTCCTTAGGTTGAGTTCATGCTTGTGTCAGTCCCCGCCATCCCTCCCACTGGTAGCTTCCACTCTGAGTTTTCTCTCATAACAAACTCCTAAGTAAGTAAGCAGTTTAAAGATGTGACCTCTCAATCTTACAGAATCAAAACAGCAATAAATCATTTTTTCCCCAAATGTGTTCCAAGTGCTATTTGAGGGCTGGGGACATAGCTCAGTTGGTAGAGTACTTGCCTCACATGCACAAGGCCCTGGGTTCTATCCCCAGCACCACACACACACACACACACACACACACACACACAAGCTATTTGATTATCCTCTTATTTTATGAGAAGAGTAAATAGGAGTCTATTTAGAAAGTGAAAGGCTCAGGGAGGTTAGATGATTTAGGAAAATATTTAGAACAAGAAACATGTATAGATCTTGGGTTTTCTTCCAAGTTTTTTTTTTTTCTTTTTTCTTCTTCTCTTTTAAGCATAAGCCTTTGTTGGCTGTAGACAGGAAGGTTCTAATAAGCCCTAGAAGAAAAGCTAGTGGAAATCTCTTCATTCAGACATCTTTTTTTTTTTTCACATTAGAAAGCACATCTCAGATATCAGAATCATTTTCACCTAATTTTATGAATCACTTCAAATCCTAAAGAAATATTATCTTACAAGTTTCAAGTCTTAGTTTAGAATGATCCACGTATTCATTCAGCAAATATTTGATCTATGCTATATAATAAGCAGCATGCTGGATCCTGGTGAAGGAAACCTGAAAAGTCCAACCAACTCTACCTCCTGGAATTCAGAATCTACCCAGATGATGCCATGGGATATTTTATATATTCTTCACAGTCCAGGCTGATCTGAAAACTACGCTTTATGCCTTTCCTGTCTACAGAAAACATTCGGCTATTGAATTGCCCTCCAGCAGAGGTGCTATGAAAATTGGAAGCAGGGAAATTCAAGTAATCCCTTTACATAACTTTTAAGCACATACAAGGAAATTGAGGTTATTGGCTAAAATTACCTTTCTGTCTCAATCCTGTTCAATACCAAGAACAATAGTGTGCCACACAGGAGTTCATTTAAATATATATGGAATGAATTTCAAAATTATAGAAAAGTTCTAAGAAAAACAATTGCTCAAAAAACATCCTTATCCCCCTCAACCCAGGTGGCCCACGGTTCACATTTATACATGAACTTTCCTAAACCACTTGAGAGTAAGCTGTGTTCATCTGATCTTTCCCCTAGAATATGCTTCCTCAGAACTGAGGTGGTCCTTACGGGACTGAGGTGCCACCTTCACCAAGGTCACTGCACACACTCTGCCTGTGCCCCCGCCTGTGCTCTTCCACTTCTGACAGTGGTCCTGTCTCCCCGGCCACCTGCAGTCTGGAACATTCCCACAGCCCTTGTTTAACTTTGTGGCATCACATGCTGAAGAAGAGCCCTCCTCTCCCTTCCTTAACAGAACCACCCTCACTGGGGGACTGTCAGGTGCTCCCTGCTTGTCCGCACTTCTGGTCAGTAGACTACACTAGTGCTGCTGCCCTGCTAGGCGTCCTGCCTGGAGACACTACTCGGTGAGAGCCCCGGCATCCCTCTGCGCACAGTAGCTATTGGTTCAGCAATATATATAGGGATCAGCAGTCCAGGGAAGCACCAGAAAACCACACAGACTCTGGTCCTCAAACTCCCCTTGGGCTTAGCATCCTTCCAAGCTTCTTGCCTGAATCAGTCCTCAAGGGGATGGCTACAAATAATTTCCCATCTCCTGCACCCCTCCACATTTACCAGTCCTGTGAGTAAGAGCCCCCCTTCTCTTCCATCTATCCCTTTGATCATCACTAATGAATGCAGGGTTCTGTTTCTCTTCCAATGGCTTGTAAGTCATTTCTTTACTGTTCTGGTGCTACACTTGTGCAGGTTCGGCCAGTGGGAGCCCCTCAAGCAGGCCTGTGAGCTTTTGATGTTCTTCTTTTTAATCGCTCTTTATGTTGTGGCACGATAAGGCATTCCACACCCACACTGTCCTGGCCAAGAAATTCCCGTCTCTGCAGGGAAGAGCACTAACAACCACCACCACAGTCTGCACCCTAGGTGAGCTTGTGGCTGTGGAGGCATAGTGGCCTCCAGGACCTGCCAGAGGACACAGAGACAACAATTCCTGGCAGAACAAACACATCAGTACATTTCTGTTCTTCAAGAGATAAACTTTCCAAGGGTCAAGTTTATCTGAACCAGCATTATAAAACAATCTGTGTTCTTTCTCCAGAACAAAGAGTACGAGAGTTCAGGCTAAGAAAGGAAAATCAATGAAAACGCAGTGATAATGGGCCAGGGCTCACTGGGCACAGGGTGTTGGCATGTATGGCTCCACAGGAAGGGAGTCACTGTGACACGAGGCCCCCATCAGAACAAAGCTTTCACAGTCGGATCTGGCTCTACTCACTGGGTTTTTGCCTTTGCATGATTTTGGGCCACAAGCTATCGGGTTATTTGAACTAAAAAACAGTGATGCCCTTTATGGGACACTCTGGGAACACGGGAGTCTACTTGATTCTTCATTTGCCCCTGTGCGGATCAAATGAATTCAGTGACACCCCAGGATGCTCTCCGCCTCATGCACCCTCAGAAGCATGAATTGAAGCAAGCTGTAAGGTGCCAGGGGACAAGAGTTAAGGGCAGAAGAGGAGAGGCCCTTGGGCAGGCATCACTACTTGCTGCTGGGTCAGCTCTAGCGGTCACCCAGCTTTTCTGACGTCTGTGGAATGAGGCAGGCACAGGCTGTGCCAGGTTGCAGTGAGGACTGGTTGAGATGACAGACACAGGGTGCTTACCTAGCTCACAGTGCCCTGCAGCTGGGGTGCTTACCTACCTTGGGGCAGCCCAGGAAGGCACAGAGGAAGGGTCAGAACCTGACCACAGGACACACCCCCTGAGGGAAGGGGACCCTGCTCATGGCTCTCAGGGTACCCTGAGGTGGTGAGGGCACTGCCCAGACAGGCCCAGTAGGGTTGCTATTCCTGTGGTGGGCAGATAGGACCAAAAGGAGGGTGGCCTCACTCGGCCCAGCTGCAGGTCAGTTGCAGGAGCACAGAGAAGCCACCAAGATGTGTGTTTGTTTGAAATGAAGACCCGTATGTAGGAACCATCATAGACCACAGCAACTCGGCCAGCTGTTCTCGGAGGAAGCTGAATCTGAGGTCTGCGCTGTTGGATGGACATGGAAAAACTGAACTTGAGCAGGGGGTGCGTGCAGTGTTTGTGGGAGAGGTGAGAGAGGCTGACGTGGTGTGAAGATATTCCTGAGGGGAAGGTCACCAGAGGAGCAAGGTGGGGGAGAATGGAGTCACGGTGCCTGTGCCTGCAAGGCACAGACACAGGGGCTGTCCATGGCGCTCATCAAGGGAGGCTAACAAGGGGAGAGTGGTCTTGAGATGTATGGTCACTAACGCACCTTATCCCCTGGAGCCACAGACCCCATGCACACAGAAACGAGGAAGAAGCCCGAGGAGCTGCAACACAAGGGCAGAGGGGGCAGAGTCAGTTTGCAGTCTGCACCAGGTGCTTCATGGGCTCATCCCAGCCAAACAGACCGCTCCGGCTGAGCAGGAGTTCACAATGATGCGTGACAGACCATCCTTGTATCAAAGGTCTAAATGACAGGACAGGAACCAGGAGCAAATAAATAACCACCACACTGATAAGAAACAGGTATAAAAAAAATCATTCGCAAATGCCTCCACCAACCCACCTGGCTTAGCACACATTATTCCCACCAGAATGACTCACCCCGTGGCCTGAAGGAGGTCGCCTTACACTCAGCACCTGGAAATCAGAGGTTTACCACAGATTCCAGTAGAAGAGTCTCCCCAAAGTGTCAGGGGTTTTTAAAACTTCAGGGCCAACACCCAAAACATAAGAAAAAGGGCCCTGGTTCCTTGAAATATTTCATATTCATACATAACAGATGTGTGAGCTACAAGTTCTTCTGGGGTCTTTCAGACCCCATACCCACCTTTCTAAGGCAACTATTTTGTAATTCCATCTTAATCTGAAATGAAATTTATAGATGATATAACTTACACTCACTTTTCTTCTTGACCTAAATCTAACATCAATGAGAATCAACATGGAGGCAATTTATAATTAAATGATATTACTGGTTTCAACGTGTGTGTGCTTGGGTACAGTCATACCAGAAGACAAAAGGTCCCCACACATTTCCACGGGGCCCCAGGAAGATGGAGGACCCACTGGGGAGTGAGCTGCAGGGAGTAGCCTGTGGCTGATCCTATCACCTGGCCAGGAACAGCAGGCCTCGTGGCAGAAGGTGCCAAGCCAGTGACTGGCAGAGCCGGGAAGACAGCACCCCAGGCATGGGTGCAGGGAATGCAAAGCACATCTGCCTGCAGGTCTAAGGAGAGAACCTGCTACAGGTAACACCCAGGAAAGAGGCTCAGCAGGGAAACGGAACACTGGTCTTGGGCCCGGCTCCCGTCCTGCTGGTCTCCAGGGCTATGTCCTCCCCTTTTAAAAAAAAGTTTGCTGACTCATGTTCTATACTTAAAGCCAACATGGTCAACATTTTAGAGTGAAAGGGAGATTTAGTGAGTTTCTTTCCCAGATGGTTGGAAAGCCTGTCCTGAGAACTCATGGTAACAGGCAGGTGGACTCCAGTGGTGGCGGGAGGTCATCTTTAGTTCTTTGTCAAGAACTAATACAGAGCTTCGGGCAGAGTCCTACAGTCCATCCACTACCCATGCCCCTTCCCCTTCGAAGGACTGGAACTGGGCGAGCTGCCTGTGACTGCCTCCAGGTGTTGGAGCCTCCCGGCCACCCCTGCACACACCTGCCATACACAGGGTGCCCACGAAGCCCGGCCTGATCTTGCCCATAGCCACAGGTGCTTCTGGAAACTTTCTGCTCCAAAGTAGGCACAGGGTGGGGACTGCCCTGCGGGGGACACCAAGTAGGCACAGGGCTTCCCACCTGGAAGGAACAGGAGAGCCCAGAGAAGTCACCTGCAGCTCCAACCCAGTAGAGGCCGATTCGCAACATGGCAGCGTGGGGATTTGTCTCAGTGCTAGGCAAGGTGTTCAGCTTTTAACCTCCAAGGGGAAGAAGTTACAACAAGAATAATTTCTTCATCTGAATGTTACACACTGTCACAATTATGGGAAGTCCAGTTTCCACACCAAACAGGTAAGTGCTGAGATGCTGAGAACCCAGGCGTTTCTTCGTGCTGCACCCTGTAGCAGTGGACTGCGTAACTTGTAATCAGTTTTGAACTTCAGCCCTTGCCTTGAAAGTGATTTCCTAACATATATATCAACAAGTTAAGCTGTCTTTTGTATGTCTTGGCTCAGTAAGGAGCACATGAACTTTTCCCTGGGGTCAGAGATTGGAAATGGGCAAATCAGAAGGTGGACAGAAAAGTGACAATGTTTAACTAATGAACACAGTTAAACTACGTCTTGAGTAGAACCACAGGGCCCTTCCATCTGAGAGGCAGGAGCTCCTGGGTGTGCTGGCAACGTCCTTTGATGGCAGGGAAAGCAAGAGGCACTAGTGGCCTCTGCTGACCTTTGTCAGGCTGAGAGAGCCAGAGTTTCACCCATCAAGACTCAGCAAACATGGGCTGGGCTGGTGGCTCAGTGGTAGAGCGCTCGCCTACCATGCATGAGGCACTGGGTTCGATCCTCAGCACCACATAAAAACAACCTAATGTATCCACCTAAAACTAAAGATACATACATAAATAAATATTAAAAAAAAAAAGACTCAGCAAACAGGTTACTGCCCAGCTGCTCTCCCAACAGGGCCTAGAGGAGATGGAGAAGTGTGTGGCCCTTCAGGAGGACCATTTCCGTCTTCCCAGGAACTCAAGCCTGCCCTGCGATGGCCTGTGATAGACTCTCAGGAAGCACAGATGAATAGGGAGATAAATCACCCCGAGAAGAGCTTCTAAACTCTGACATGATTTCTCCTCCCATCAAAAGGCAAAAGGCTGCGGACCTGAGAAACGAGGTGTGTTAACCACACTTAATTTTGACTCCAAGCTCAGCCTGCGGTGCATTTGGTGAAAAAGAAACCAGTTGAGCAACCCGAGTAGGAATGATGGACAGTTTAAGTCTCTTGTATCCTAACCTAGAGAAAACATCCCTAGGCCCACAAAACTGGCATGGGTCTCACTCACCACACCCAAATCCCCTCCCGCCGTTACTCAACAGGAACCTGAACATCCTCAGGTGTCTGCTTGCAACTCGAGGTCCCTTCTGTTCATTCTCTAATGAGTGTATGGAAGGCACGGATTTCAGGCTGTACTGATGTCTAAGGAACAGCCTCATCAGATATAGTCCCAACAGAGGCTGGCTGTCATCTCTTACACAAACTGGAACTCTTGAGCGTTAACTTGCTCCCATGGCTAACCTGAGCTGGGTTTTTGCTCAGTATCATAATCCATCTGGGTTGGGGCTGACTCCCCGGGGACCACCAGGACCAATTCCTTTGGAAGCCTGAGGCCAGCTCAGCTGATCCCTGCTCTTGGACTTGGCCATGGGAGCCAGTGGTAGTCACTGCAGAAGCCATCCCTTGCACTTCTTTGCTTTGCCAGAGTTTCCACAGCAAGCCCAGAGACAGCCACCGCAGCACAGGCAGGCTCTGGAGCAATCGGCCCCGGGGGGGTTGGAGCTCCTGCCTTTCTCCCCTGGAGCTGGAGGCTAAGTCCTAGGTTGTATTAGCCAGAGGTTTTTGAGTTGCAAGTGATATATAAACAAATAACAAGAACAACAACAACAAAAACACCTATAATCAACTTAGAAATCAAAAGAATTTATGAGTTTCGGCTCTCATGTTAAGCTGAAAGACACTGACATTCTTATGGTCGACATTCATTAATCATCAGCAATATCTTATGCTTTCAATCTAATACAAATCCCCAAAGATGGAGCCTCAGGAAAGCCATGATCCAGCCCCTCAGTCAGTATCCCCATGGTCTTCCATCTTCCCAGTCTTTCTAATCTGCCCTTTGTGGTGATAGGCTTAGCCTCGATGTCCCTGAGCTCCTCCCCAGAAGACCAGGCACTCCTCATGTCAAAATGACAGCAGAATCCCAGACATGCAGGGGAAGAAAAGCATCTCTTTTGACAGCACTCGGAGAAGGGGGAAGCGGGTTTCCCGTCCCATGAGCACTGGCCAGCACCTCTTCTGCCTCCTTGGTGCCCACAGAATGGAATGGTTTCCCACTGTGGCCCGGAGATGGGATAGGTGTCAGCTCAAGTTCCTCCCAACTCATTGTAGAGTTGGGGGTGGGGTCAATGGCTGAGAATGAGATCCGTGGGTTTCCTAAGGTTAATGAAGAGTGGACATATGGTGACCAAGAGATGCTCAGGCACAGGCTAGCACTGAGACGAGCACAAACAGAGCTAGTCTTCAGCCCAGTGAGACTGCTGGGGGCTAGGAGGCACTTCAAGGAGGAAGACCCCAGGGACAATGGACCTGGCCTCCTGATAAGGGGCATGTGGAGCCTCAAGCTGGTCTGTGAGTAGAAACAGGGTAAGAAACTTGTGCTCCAGCTCCGGCACCCAGTGTGCACCATATATGGTGATCTCTGATCTGAGGGTCTCATGGAAATATCCCACATCTCTGTCATCTGTCCCCACATTTGCAAAATGTCACAGCCTCCCCTTCCTCTCTCTACCATCTCCCCCTTACGCTTGGTGGGAGGCTTCAGGAATGGAGGAGAATGGGGGTGAAATGCCAGTTTCCCTTTTCCTTCATTCCCCACCACCAGGGACGTCTTGCTTCCCTGGCCTTTCCAGGACAGATGGCGCTTCTCCTCCAGAGGCCGAGCTGAGCTCCAGGTCTGTTCTCCTGCCCCAGGGACCTTGACTACCAGGCAGCCTCTCCTCCCCCAGCCTCAGTGTCAGCATGGAAACCTGCATGCAGATCTCCTGCCTTTGGAATCAGGCCGCCACTGGCCTGCTCATCCCTGCTCCAGGTCCCAGTCCTGGTTCTTGAAGTCACAGCCCTGCTACTCCGGTCTCCTGGAACCTGCCTCCTGGCCCTTCCTCTGCCCCTGCAGGCTACCTGGGGCAGGCCACTGGGCGGTTCCAGGAGGCACACAGGGTACTGGCAGGGACTGAGGAGCCACACTGCAAAGCTTGAACCTCTGCCCTGGGCTCACTTAGGTGGGATCTTGGAAGAGTGCACTGTGCCTTTGTGGCTGTGTTCTTCAAATGGAGATAACGGAAGGTTTCTCCTCTTGCAGGTGCTACAAGGATTAGATGAGGTCATAATTGCAGCACCTGTCATGGCTGCCGGGCTCTGTCAGCTCTGCACCTTGCTGTAATACGGTACCACCCCCCTCTCTGTCCTCCCAGTGGCATTGAGCTCTGCCCAGCACCTGTGCAGCCCTGGCAAGATCTCCGCAGCCCAGAGCCCCACTCTCCTGCCTACCTGCCCTGGGGGCACCTATGCTCAGCACCCTCATCCTCAGCTCTACCTCTTTCTTATCCAGTTTCTTCTCAAAGGCCAGTATGAGGCTCCACAGGCCCTTAGCAGTAGGTCAGGTCTCTTGTCCCTGGGGCCTTCCTCCTTGAGGTGCTCCTGACCCCAGGGTCCTGCTGAGCTGGAGGCTTGCTCCTCATCTGATACGCCTTCCCTTCTGGCCTCTCTCATCTTCTACTTCCACACTCTCCTCCCAGAGGGCAGCAGCTTCACCAGGCTTCAGTGACCGTGGCTGATGTCCCTCCCAGTTTCATCCCCAACTGTTGAGGCTGTTGCCACCTCCCGGATGTCTTTCCCAAGTCTGAAACAGCTCCCGGGCACTCAGGGAGACAAGCATCTTGATCATCACATGCCCTCGGGGGCTTTCTACGAAAACTAACATGGGAGTTTTTGAGCAAGTTGGCTGGATGGATGGTTGAGGGCTGGGTGGATGGACAGATGATGGGTGGATGGACGGATGATGGGTGAATGGAGTGTCTGGGTGGCTGTGTGGATGTCTGGGAGAATGGAGGGGCTGGATGGATGGACAGATGATGGGTGGAGGGATAGATGACTGACTGGCTGAATGGTGGTTTCTAGTTAAGATATTCAGAATAAAAATATAGTCACAAGATAATACTTGAAGTCCTAAAAGAAGTTGATATTGTCAAGGAAGGATGAATAGAGAAGAGCAGATGCCACAACAGACAGAGCCTCAGGGAACAGCTCCCTTGTGGGAATGGAAGAAGATTCCTCTGCAGGCTTCCTGGCAGCCACATTGAGGCCAGGGACTCTCCTGCTACAGGCTGGGGCCCCAGGCTCTTCCTCTGGACCAGTTCGTTGATACTCAGCTGCTGGGCCGGAACCCACTTTGGGTAGCCAGGGTTTACCCTTGCTAACCTCCTTTAAAGATGAGCACATGTACACTTCAGCACGTAAGAAACAATAACGATACAAAATGCACTCCACCTGATAGCCCCTTGGCTTGTTTATAAAGACATATTTCTAAAATATATTGTTAAGTAAAAAAACAATCTTTCCAATATAATTTCATTTTTCTAATGGAGTATGAAAAGTAATTCTGGAAGGATATACATTAAAATAATCCAAGTTGTCATTTTCTTTAGATTTCGAGCAAGTGATTAAGATTTAAATTTCTTTTTATACATTTGGCTCATGTATTTTTTTCTATTACTATGTATAAGAGTACTAATTCTATAATTTAAAATTTCCATTTAAAAATTTAAATACATGAAAAATGTCTTTCTTTACAAATACAAATATTTCTTCCTAGACTTAGCGAGCATTTCCCAGTAGTTTCATTGTGCTTGCTCCTGGCCTCCCACACCCTACAGTCTATGGACGCAGCTCTTCCCATGTAAACCAGATCGTGTCTGTTGAAGTCAGGCTGACCTCCTGTTCTTCTTCAATACGCCAGGGTGCTGCTGTCTCAGGCCCTTTGCACCTGTGGCCCCCTCCCCTCAGGACTGATTTTCATCAGATATTTTCATGGCTCATTCTCACCCTTCATGATCTCCCATCTGGTCTCCACCCAGATGTTCCCAGTACACAGAGGACTTCCCAGTCACACTAATGAAAATTGCATTCCTTCTGCCTGATATCAACTCCCACATCATTCTGCTCAAATGCTTTTCACTGACTGATGCCCCATAAATGTCTCTTTGCTGACCTATACCTTGCAAGCCTCTCTGCTAGAATGTAGCTTCCCAGGGGCAGGGACTGTGGATGGATGTCTTGTTCAAGGATTTGTCCCCATGCTGAGAATGAGGACACTGAGCACTCAATAGCTGCCCAATGCATGGCTGGGGGTGAATTTCAGGATCAGTCTTAATGGGAGGATGCTCAGCTGTCAGAGTCACTGACACCACCAAGTGCTTTTCTTCCCTCAAATGGACAAAGCCACGTACAGGCAGGGATTCTTGTCTTTAGGGTTCACAGACTCCTTAAGAAATGCCATCAATATTCTTCTTAGAACGCTTCAGGGCTTGTGCCCTGGGGCTGCGTTTTGAAGCTCATATCTGCTGCCCTACATTTCAGGCTGTACTCACCGAAGCATAATTGCTATCTGACTGGGCAGGAAACTACTAGAAAGATCACTGAGAGACAGATAACTACTTTCATAGGATGGCAATAGTTTATGAGAGCATATAGAACACCAGAAATTACTAATGCAAATTTGGAAGTGGAGCTTGAGATGGTGAGAACAAATCAATAACCCAGTTCAACAGAATAAACCGTAGACGCCCCACCAGCCCATCTCAGCCTACTCACAGGATCACCTGTCCCCACATCCTCTGGAACACAAGCAGCCAAGGCCACAGCTCACTGCATGGCACGGTCAGGTCTGCCTTCTTGGTGGCCAGCACATGCCTGGTTTAACTGGCCCGCTGTCAGCGTGTCATTCACAACCGCTGGATCAGCTCCAAATGTCACTGCAGTCGCTCAGAGCACAGCAGAACCGGGAAACAAAGATGGTAAAGGAGGAAGACCCTAAAGAGGAAGCTGAATGCTGTTGGGAGCTTTGATAGGGTGGTGAGAGGCAGGTAGGAGACTCCAGGGCTGCTGTGGTTTAGAGACGGCACCTCATGACACCTTCAAGAAAGGGAAAGGGGACTTTTAAAGGCTGCCCTATGGATACAGAACTCTAAAGTGGATCCAAACTCAAAGAAAAGTTTCTGGCAAACAAATTAACATTCAAATGAACTTAAGATGAGTTAAAACAAAGTGGTCCTGATTTTCTCCTTCACCTGACTCTGAGCATCAACCATCTACTATAGAGCGGGGGGCTCCACTGCCCTCTGAAAACAGGGTGAGGAGACAGCCACCCGGAGAATCAGGGGAAGAAGCGGAGCTGGAGCACCTGCAGCAGGTCTTCTGAAGCAGAAGTGCCACCAGGCTGGTTCTGCTCTTGTCCTGGTGCAGTCCTGGCTCAGGGAAAGGACAGAGGGGATCCATCCTCTGAGGACAGAGCCCTGCAGCTGAAGGGAAACCAATGAAAGGGAACAAGAGGAAGTATGTATTGGAGACAAAGTGGAAATTCTGCTCATAGTTTCCCTAAAAGGATTTTGTTTGCTCTAATATATGAAACATCAATCCAAGCATTGACCTGTTTGAGTTTGCACCTCCTGGGATCCCGAGGTTGCTCAGTGATCAGCTCCACATCAACAGGAGACAAGAGGGCCTCTTAGCTATTGCCCGGCCCAGCAGGGGGCCTTGAGCTGGATGATCCTGTTGCATTTCCATTTCCTGGAGGAGGGTTCATTTGAGAGCTCCAACAACCAGCAGGTTTTAATTGAAAGCTCTTGGGACAGGGCATGTGGCCTGACCTTCTCAGCATGGACTGAGTCCTGGGCTGGCGTGCATGTGGGAATGGGGAGATAGAGCGGCTCTGCAGAGATAAAGAGTAACTGCGCAGAAGTTATCACAATCAGGTCCAAAGCACAGAACTTCCTTGACCTCCCCGCATTTACCAGGCCCTGCCCTCCTTCTTGTTCACTGCTGATAACCTCCCAGCCTCCCTGGCCCTCCAGATAACAGACAGATTCCAAGATCCAGGCAGGCACTGAGCCCTCCTGCATCTCACACTGCAGGTGGATCTCAGAGTCCACCTTTCCGCCTCCTGCCATACTGAGAAACTACTCAGTCGAAACTCAGACTAGGGCTTCTGGCCTGCCGTTCTCAAAGTCTTCATCCTTAAAGGATGAGGAGTATTCCGAGGGGCAAGGAGCGTTTAGGTGCAGCTTGAACTTGGTGCCCTCAGCAAAGCCTGCAGGAAAGAATGATGGCAACTAAGAATAACCCAGTGATAATGGGAATGAAAGACTGGAAATACAGACTAGAGGTGAGAGGCCCATTAGGAGACTTGGGTTATTTGTTAGTTTAGCTATTCAGTCAACAAACACCCTCTATGTCCCAGGACGAGACAGAAGATATGGAGACAATGGCCGGGACAGATCAGGTGAGACTAGTGAACACCTGTGGCGGTAACCGAGAAGGGATGAGCTGAAGACTTGGTCTAAGGCCAGGGCATTGGAGGCAGAGAGGGGAGATGAGTGTCAGAGTGGACAGACCACCAGAGCTATCTAAAGAACCTAGAAATGAAAGTTCTGTCCTCAATTGCAAAAGTTATCTGTTTAATTCAAAGACTATATAAGTAAGCAAGGCATAAAATAAAGGGCTTCCCTCCAGCTTTAGATCTGACCCTCAAGGAGGCCACTTGGGACAGACTGGGGAGAGTAGGAAGCAACGCAGAGGGGGAGGACTGGAGGAGGAGGACTCCCACTGCTGGCATGGGCTGGATGGATGACCAGGGACAGGGAACACTGGAAAGGACGATTTCTAGGGCACAGATGAGTTTCCTTTGACATGTGGAATTTTTGTATAAGAGCTTTATGGAAATAAAATTCCCATATCCTACAGTTCTCCCATGTAAAGTATGGAATTCAATGACTTTTAGTATATTCTGAGTTGTATAACCATCACCATAATCATTTCAGAACATTTCAATACCTCCAAGAGAAACCATGCCCATCAGCAGCCACCCCTGTTTCCCCAGCCCTCCTTCCTGGCCCTAGGTAGCCACATTGCCCCCATGGATTTGCGTATTCTGAACATTCATATTAAGGGATTCACACAAAATGTGGCATTTTATAAATGACGTCTTTCACTTAGCACGCTTTAAAGATTTAGCCATGTGGTAGCCTGTATATAAACTTTATTATCAGGTAATATTTTGTTGTGCAGATATAATACACCTTGTCTATCCTTCCACCAATAGATGATATCTGGGTTGTTTCCACGTTTTGGTTATTGTGAACAGTGCCACGAGCACTCGTGCACAAGCATTTGTCTGAACACCTGTTTTGCTTTCATTTAGGCCTGTACCTAGCAGTGCAATTGTCGGGTTACGCTAATTCTACGTGTCATTTTGTAAGGAATTGACAGTTTTCCACAGAGGGTGCACCATTTTACCCCCCTCCCCAAGCCTCCATGCCCACTTCTTTGTCAAAAATTTTGTCTTTTTTGATAACAACCTTCCTAGTGGGGGTGAAGTGACATCTCACAGGGGTGAGACTTGCCTTTCCTCTGTTTAATGATGTTGAACATGCTAAGGACGCTGACAGGCCTTCAGTGTAAGTCCACTACAGAACTTTTGCCTACTTTGAAATTTGGTATTTTATTGAGTGATACGTTTTTTAATGTATGAATTAAAGCTGCAAGTCCCTCAGATAGTCTACAATTATTTTGTACAGTACTCTGCTGTGTACTGTCTTCTCACTTACTTGAGGGTGTCCTTTGAAACGGAGGTTTTTTTAAATTTTGAATTTTCAATATATTTTTTTTGTCATTTGTGCTTTTGGTGTTACCACCTAAGAACCCTTACCTAACCCCAAATCACTAAGATCTAGGTCTCTGTTTTCTTCCAAGATTATGAATCTTTCCTCATGTCCCTGAATTTATACCAACATTAAAATGTTTCCATCTGTCAATTCTCAAATGAGCCCTCCCTGAACAGCTTTTGGCTTTAAAACATAACAAGCATAATCATAAAGGTGAAGAAATTCAATCTAGCAATAGAATGTTAGAATAATGAACCAGAAGTTTTCAGTTACAGAAGGTCCTCCACAGAACAATGCCAGTTTAAATTATTATAGGAATCTCAGATTCTTTCTACTATAACTTCTAATTATCCAGCTTCTAATTATCCAGAATTCTCGCAGTGCTCCAAGGACATTAAAACAGATCTTTCTAATCTAAAAATGACAACATGGCATTTTAGTGGTTTTGTATGTTATTGGGATTGGAGGTTGAATTTTTGCAACAACGCATTCACATTGTTTTCCGGAAGGGTCAAAGCTGTAAACACACATTCCTTCCACTTGCTCCTTTCTGTTTTGAAGGCAATGGTGATCTTGGAGCACTCATCATGCCCAGCCCTGCATGGATACTTGCTTCTAGACCAACCCAGAAACCTCCAGTCATCTCTGGCCTGGCCTTCAAGGTCCCAAGCACAGCCAGATGCAAAGCTGCTGCCTAGGAATGGAGAACCCCCCTGGGTCAGAGAGGCCTGCTGCCCGGCCCCCCTTCCTTTACTTAAGCTACACTCCCAAACTCAACGGGCTTTGGTGCACGTAGAACCTCATAACTTCGTGGGTTCTTTGTGTTGTCAGCTTCACTGGGGGAAAAAAGTGACCAGAAAGACACCAGGGTGGGAGGAAAGAGAAGAAAGCAAGCAGGAAAATCAGCTTCGTCTGTTTTTGCCTTTTTAAGGACTCTCCCTGAAATATGTCTTCTTCCCACTCACAACAGGGGTTTCATTTTCTTTTCAAAAAATATTTCTTAGTTGTTGGTGGACCTTTATTTTATTTATTTATATGTGGGGCTGAGACTCTAACCCAGTGCCTCACGCATGCTAGCCAGGCGCTCTTCCACTGAGCTACAACTCCAGCCTCTGGGGTTTCATTTTCTATCTTGAAAATGATCATATTTCAATCAAAAAATGAGTACGACTGTGACTTAGGTTTCAGGATTTACATAATGATCTCATTGTCAATCTCTCAAACATATATTTATTGATTGATTGCAAAATACATCTTATAGAAGCCTCTCAACCCCACCTCCACATCTGTGGGAGTTCCTGGTGCCCCTTCCTGCTGCTCCTGAGACTGACTGTAGGCTGCCGAGGGACAGCAAGCGCCTTCCTTCCCGGTGAACTCTCACCCTAAGTGCACGGTCTCTAGGCGGCTGGACGTGCAGGCACGGACCACTGACTCTCGCCTTCTGTGTCCACTCCTGGCAACTTGAACTCTGCAAACAGGAACCATTTCCTTCCTGGTCACATTCTCTATAAGCTTCCCAGTGGGAAATGGTGATGACAGTGCAAAATGATCTCCTGTGAGTGGCTATGTGACATGACAAGCATAATGCAAATATAAAGCAATTTTTTTATTGAATATTTTGAAAGCAATAAAAATGTTCAGGCAGCCTGATGTTTAAACATGCAGCACATTACTCCACTTAACATACACTATCAAGGAAAAATGTAAGGACAGGTCTACAAGAGAGAGAGGGAGAACCTGCTGCCAGCCAGGCTCTCCACATGTTCTACCTAAATCACTCCTTAAAAGAATTTGAAAAATACTTTCAATTGTCATTTACAATTTTTCGTCTTGAGTTTAAATCTTTACAAATAGTTCTGGTGTATTTTAAATATTGACTTAAAATAAAGCTGTGACTTGTTTAAATATACTCAGTGGCATTTAAATATCATGAAGACTTGCCATCACTGCCCTTAAGAAGTGTTTGCTCTTTCTTGGTAGACAGAAATGACACTGTTCCTTTTTCTATTTCCATTTCTTCTACCCAGAATTAGAAATTCTGTTAGGCCCTAATGTCTTTTTTCAATCCATCATACCTCTCAACAACAGAAATACACACCAGGGGAATAAAAATTCTGGTTTTCTGTGAACCTGTCACCAAAAGACGACCATACCATCACCTGACACATCTCCTGGGGCAGTCTTCAGGGGGTGAAGGAGGCAGGGCTCTGGCTCAGTGCCGATTGCTTCCCCGCTGCTGACCACGTGCCACACCTGAAACCACAACCAACAGGCTGCTGCCCCATTCCTGCACCACCCCAGCCACGCAGGTCAGACAGGAAACAGGAAGGGCAGAGCCCACCTCCAGGGCATAGACTCCAGTGTGCAGGGTTCCACATCCAGGGTCCCCACTGCCCCACTCTTCACGCCCCAGGGCAATGAGCTCTCAGCTCCAGATGGAGGGGAAATCTGCCTCCCCAGTTCACATGTGGGACCCTCTTCCCCACGAGAGGGAGGCGAGGACTGTGTGTAGTCAGGAGGGTCACCCATGAACTGCATCAGTGTCCTTACAGCAGCCCCAGGAGAGCCTGCTTCCTCTCTCCCCACTGAGGACACAGGAAGCAGCCCTTGGCAGACCCAAATCTGCAGGCACCTTGACCTTGGACTTGCTATCTTCAGAACTGTGAGAACAAATGTTTGTTGCTCACTGTCCCCCTGATCCTGTCCCCCAGCAGAAGTTGAGACAGCCTCTTTCCTGAAAAGTCGGGAGAGAGGGAGCTCAGGGCAGTAAATAGAGAGGAGTTGGCATGACTGCCACGTCCATTTCAGAAGAAAATGTTCCGTGGGTTAATCTGTGTTCCCAGAAGATGCCAAGTCCCAACCCCTGGCACCTTATTGAGTGGAGATATGATCACTTGAGATGAGGTCACAAACTTGTATGAAGGTCTATGCAACAGAGACAGAGTCAGAGGAGGAGTCCACAGCACCCGAAAGACCATAGCCTTGTTGAAAGCTGAAGCTAGGACTTGAGTGCTGACATGGGTGCTGCTTTGCCCAGGCAGCCCCGAGACACTGACAGATTCCACACTGAGGGTGTGGAAAGAGATCCTCTCCACACCAGCATGTCCATACAATGTTCAGAAAGGCTACCCTTCATAAGGGAATCAGCTTCCAGAAGGTTCCAGAGATCTCCTGATGGAAGGGAAGCAGACACCTGCTCCAGTTTCTCACTCGGAAGTGAGAAACAGAGTTTTGGGAACCTTCACACTCTCCTAAGGGAAAGGAAGTACATTTTTTTTTTTTAACCTGACATTCTGGCTGCACAAACTCTAAATGTTGAAAGTACCATAAACAATTTCCTTCTCCTTTGTTCCACACGTTATTTCCACACACATAAAGAAAAACCAACAGCCAAGGCAACAAACTGCTAAGTCAGCAATAAAAACACCAACGCTCAACTGTGGATTACGGCTCTGAAAGTAAACAGAAGTTAAAAATTAAAAATTACTTACAAACTGATCCTTTCCACAGAGGGTACGTTACACTCACTTCAATTCACTTCACAGCCAATTTAGGAGCAAGGGCTTAAAAAGTACTAAAATTTGAAGATTTAAAGCTAGAAACCACAACTTAAAAAACTTAACTATTTCCTTTAACTTAACTATTTCCTTTAACAAGTGTTGTGGTTTATTTTGAAATACACATGGGGTCATCAATTCCAGCCCTTTATCCTACGGTGTGCTTTATTCCGGGCAGTACATCTGGAGCAACGTTGAGGGCAGAGGAAATGGGGTGACTGCACAGAGCAGGGCACAGACATCAGCAGTGTCACCCCGTGCAGGACAGGCCCTTCCCCATCTCCTCAGCCTGTCCAGAGTCCAGGAGGCAAGCAACTTCTCTCGGATATGCCACGGCATCTTATGACCTGGTTCACCACTGCCTTTACCTACTCTCACAACTACTGTGCAAAGGCGGCTTCTGTTATCAGGATTCCCGAAGGCCTGCATTCTGTGTCCCTGCATCAACCCAGCACCTGGCCCCTGGCCCCAGGGCGAGTCAGTAATGAGCACACAAGCCTCCCTTGGTTTTTTTTTTTTTTTTTAATAGAGGTAAATGAGTCTTACAAGCCTAAGTTGAAACCCCCGCTCTGCTCTTGCACCCCAAGAATTCTGCAGGGATTATGAGGACAGATGACAGGACCACCTGAGACAGGGCGTGGCTTCCAGACAGGACTCGAAATTGTCAGCTAATGAAAGTGATAGTAACGGCACATATAACCCAATGACCACACACATTCTCATTAAAGCACGTTACATTCACCTAACCGTTCATGAACATAAGAGTGATAATACAAGACATTTAGAGTAAAACGTACTTGTATAATCTCTAACATTAGTAAGTTCTTGAGGATAAACTTTAGCAAACTAAACCAAGTTCACAACCAAACTCTTCCAGATAAAAATAAAGGGAAAACCAGCGACAACAAAACTCTCACCAGGAATAATTATAAAACTTGAAACTAATCACTCAAGAGAAATCTTCAAGCACCTGCCTCAGAGTTTCATCTCCCCAGTATGGTATTACACCAGACACCCTCTGCCTTCCTAGGGGGTCCTGGAAGTGTGGACTACAGAAAGCACTGGTAAGAAGCACCCACTGATGACCTCCAGGCCTGTGGTGTCCCACTCACCTCCCAGACAACCCTTTCCTAATGATGCTGAAAGGCCATGTCTGAGAGGACAAAACGAGGAATTTTGCATGGACAGCCACACTGCATCGAAGCTTATCCAGTCTGCCGTCACAGGCATTTTTCATTGACTGCTGTCCTACTGTGACTAACAGGCCTCACAGCCCATGCACACCAGATCTTACTGACTTAATACCTGCCACGTGTCAAAGTTCAGAGGTGCTGGTGTCAAAGAATGCCCCCAAGTCCATGGTTTCGTTAGAGACATGTTTATTAAAATCTGAACATGAAATCCCATCTCTATGAGATGCTTTCTCCTGAAAGGTGTTTCCCTTGCGATACAGCCACCTTTCCATATCCCTCGCCCAACTTTCACTGCTTCAGTGACACAAAAGGCAAAGGGTAATGCATGCCATTGATTATAAAAACCCATACTCTATTATAATAAAATTTCAATGTATTTAGCTATTTCTGAAGAATGTCACCACTGTCCAGTCCCCTAACAGGCTAGCAGAAATGTGCAGGATAGATCACATCTTGTTACAAACTTACTAATGATCAAGAAAATTACTCCCTTGAGGTTCTATTTTTGAAAGGAAATAGCATAACAGTAATACATGAGGCAGAGAGCCACAAATGGAAAAGGAGATGACCCAGTCAATCCAGAGCTCTAAAAAGGAAGTAAGCCAACCAGGGAGCCCCGTGGCCCATCACCTACAGCTAAACTGCTTCAAAATTAGATAAAATGTTCCTAATCTCCTCCAACTGTTTTGACAAGTCAGGTAATTAGCACTTCCTCAGGTGAGGAAATAAACTGCTTTCACCTCTGAAGGAGGACTCTCAGAACTTGGGAAAGGGTAATGCTGGGAGCCTCTTTGGGGTGATGTTTTTAAAGTGATAGAATGAGCAGCTGTCGGGCTCTCACAGGCTGTGGGTCCTTGTTATGCTGCTGGCATTTTTCTATCAAAGAAGACAGGCAGAATCTCTTATATCCTGGAGACGACTTTCTCTTTTTTCATGTGTTTTAAGCAAAACAATTATTATAAATTCTTGAGCTATAATTTCTGAGCCTTTATTAATATCCTTGAAAAAGAAATGGCATTGGAAATAGGGGGTGACTGCATATGAACTGCTCAACAATGACGAGGACGCTCCAAGGGCTGGGCCCTCGCCTCAAGTCACATAAGAGCTGGACCTAAATGATTAGCACATACATGACCAGAGATCTTAACCACTGAAGAAAAGCCTACACTGAACAGACAGGCAACACGGTGGTATATTTTAAAAGCCAGATATATTTTTATAAGATCATGCTTACAATAAGTAAATTACACAGTGAGAAAACATCAAAACAAAGCTGATGAATAAAAAGGCACATTTGAAAAGTTTAAGAGTAGAAAGAACAGTTCTTTTCATTTTGTTTCTAGTGTAGGAAGAAGAGGAACATATTAAAATTATTTTTTCAGGCGAAGGTTTCTGTCAGTCGAAGTAATTAACACTGGCTTCTTTTCTCGTTTTTCCAAAGCAGCCTTTTTCTTCTACGGCTTCTGAGAGTCGTTCAGTCCTCTGACATGTAGAGGTGATACATCAGGGCTACAGCCAGGGCTGAGATGGCTGGGATCACCCAGTTGGTCCACCAACTAGAAAGATGCAGGAGGTGTTCAGTGCAGGAACTCAAATCCTTGCTCCTTGTAATAAAAGGTTACTGTGGGGTTTTTCTCACCTCTATAACCAATTTAGCTTAAAAGGCAACTTAGCTTTGCTAGAATTGAGGTGAGCACAGTCAATGAGTGCCTGAGAACACTGGCAATTGCTTTATCCTGCTAGCTTTAACCTATTTCCACAAACTTTATACAGAGAGACTCTCCCAGGAATAGGGATTTTCTTGTGGGCATGGACTACAGGTTATGAATTACAAGGTAACAAAAGTGAATATTCCTGACATGTTTTATTCTACTCACATACATTAATTAAGAATTTCAAATGACATGAAGTGGAGAATCAGAAGGCCAAGGTTCACAGAAGGGTGGGCCGTCAGCCAGCTCGAAGCCAAGGGCAGGTCAGGTAGCCTGAGCTGCCCAGTGAAGGCCTCCGGGACACAGGAGTGCTCCGGTTGCTACTTTCACGTCAGTTTCAGCACTCTGAGATTCTGTTTTTAAAACCTAATCTTGATACCTGTGCTTGGTGGATTTAAACTTGAAGAACTGCACATACAGAGTTCTGAGTCAATGATCTACAGGCTTAAATTCACAGAAATGCATGACCTACATATTGTTCAGTTTTGAAGCATATAGTTTGGATTGACTGTCAATTACAGATGATGGGTCAAATCAACAACAGAATGGAAAGAGCTTCAATTTAGACATGAACCTTTAAATTAATCAGCTCACTCAAAGCTCAAGCTCAGTATAAAGAGTTGAAGTACGAAAGAAATAAGTGCAACCTTGGTCTCAATGAGGCTTTTCAGTTCCCTTTAGGAGGAAGCCACACGTCAGTGAAGAGCAGGTGAAGTACTGGCAGTGGGAATGGGAATATTGCAGAACACTAGAGATGGGGCGGTTAAATTTGACAGGGCCAAATACAAATATGCTGTTTTGAGCTTGGTCAAAAAGGGGCTGGGAGCCATAATATAAGTCAATAAGGCAGAGCTGCCAGAAATGTTAATAAAGAAATCTGGTCTTGAAAGCCAGTAACGTGACACTCAGATTACTGGTTCAGCTTCAGGGCCTACTAATGACAAAGGAAGGAATCATGCCCAGGGAAATAGGCACCACAACTGAACTTGACCATGGGCCAAGAGGGAGGACAAGGGCCTCCGTCTGGTGGAGCAGCCATGGGACTGGTTACTGGAAGGGCTGTCACAGGGGCAAGACCTGGGGTCGCTGTGGAGAGTGTGTGCCACCGCTGCAGCTGACAGTTCAGAATGGCAAGCCCCACAGAGCAGAGCCTGTCGGCCCCAGGATGATCACTGAGGAAGCCATGGGAAGTCAAGTACACAAGTTATCAGGGAGAAGCCCCATCTACCTCTGACTCAGGAACCCTCCACCCACCATCGCTGTAGAAGAAAACCACCACATACCTGGAATTAGACTCAACAGTAGTAATAAGAGATTCCTGGAACACAAGAGAAAAAGTTAAAGCAGTGTCCAAGCATTTATTCCATTAACTGAACACCTGTTTTAAAATATGACCAGAGTACTTTATTCAATGTCATTTTTAAAAAATGTTGAAAAGGAAAATTATATTATAAACCTCTTTTCACTAAAATCCTAGCTTCATCAATTTCCCCAGAACACAAAAGTTTAAGAATTACGTATTTAAATTATCTAAGAATATAATCTAGATAATTTAAAAACATCAAATACTAACTCTGATTTTTTAAAACATCCTGCACACAATAGGCACCTAAAAGCTTTGACATAGAAACTAAAAACAGAGACACGGAAACACACACACAACCCCACTGTCATCTCTACGAGGGGCAGTTCAGCTCTTCAAAAACAAGAAATACTAGTAAAAACAAATTATTTTGTTCAAATCTTGCAGGATATTAATGTGTATCTAATTTAAATTAAATATATGTCAACCAAAAAGAAAAAATAAGAGCTATCAGTTCAAGTTCTAACATTCTACCATGTTTTCCCAGCCTGCTTTGACTCTGACCAGACAGTACCAGCAAGATTCCTGATGGGCCTCAGGGACTGCTCCGCCTGACTGCCAAATAAACCCTGTTTTATCTTCCAGTGCCTTTCAGAGCAGCTCCTCTCTGAGTACCATAAAGTGAGCTGACAATGTCTCTGGAAAAATGCTAAGTTCTCCAAACAGCTGAAAAACTAAGGCTCGGTAAAACATGAACTTCTCTGGGCTCAAGGTCATGTTAAGAAGCATTTTTAATATTCCACACCAGCAAAAGTATTAGTGCTTCCAACAAAAGTGGCCATGAAGGAGGCAGCTTCATCAGGTCCTGCCTGCAGTTCCCAGCAGCACAGGTATAAGCATTAGTGAAGCAGTCAGCAGTCTGCAGGGAGCACAGCTACACTCTGCAAAGCACCTGGAGACTCCAGGAAAAGGCAGAAGCCCCTCAAGAAAGTGCAAGCAATGCAGCTATGAAACCGACCAACCTTGAAACATCGCCTTTAAGATTCCTGACACAGTGGGGAAAAAATTAGTCATTTAAAAGTAAAACTTTATGTTTATTATCTATTTAAGCAATTTTAAATCTCAGTGTCTTTAAGAAGTATTCATAACTATTACAAGATTTTTAAAATTTTGTTTATGCAAATAAAATTTGCAGACATACTGAAAACCATCAAAATATGCAAGTAATTTTACTACAGTTAAAAGAAAAACATACTCAGTTCTGAAACCAACAAGCTCGCTAAAGGTCAAACAGTACTATCACACTGAAAAGTCAGGCATAAACAGCAAACAGAAGGCAAACATCAACACACACCACATCACACCAGGCACGAGCATGTACGTTTTACCAAACTTGCTGAAAGCTCTGTGTAACCTCTCCCTACCCTTCTTGGTTGCCATAAGAACTAATGTGAAAACACTGCTATAAAGTTAGAACGCTGCTATGTTAAAACACAGCTAGCACATCACCACAAGGAGCAACAACAATTCTATAAGGAGCAGAACCTAAAGAAAATCATGTAGCTTCTTTCTTATTATCTTAGCCCTATAACCCAGGATGCTTGAGAATTAAAGCAAGCTCGAAGTACCACTTAGCACCTGGATGAAAAGCAAGTTGCTTTAGTGACCACTGCTCTGTGGTGCCTCAGTTGAGTTTGGAGATGAAGCTATCAGATCCATCCACGATGAACAGGGAGAGAAGACTCTAGCCTTTATAAAAGCTCCCCACCTGTTTACTCCTGGAGTTAATACAGGTTAACAACTAAACTGGTTAAGTCATGTATAATGACTTATGTAAATCAATGTTATGACAAGCTCCATATATAAACATGCAAAGCCCAACAAACCATTGCTAAGTCAGTGTCATCTCATGTATAAGTTCATCTAGCTTAGCTCAGTCCTTGGTCTTTCTATGGCAGACTTTCTCCCTGAAAATACTGAGAGTGATGCTTCATGTGAAGCCCAGAGCCTTCAGAAGCTTAAGCCATTGTGTCCCATCATCCCAGATTAAAGCTTAAATATAGTATATATTAGACTTACATAATAATGAGAGTATAATTATAATATAATACTGCAGATGAGCTCTAAATTATTATTTCCAACCTATTTTAATGCACCTTCTCTCCCTGAAATAGTTGTAGAATTGCAAACTTGGGACTTCATGGGTTAAGAGACTTCAGCTGACAAGCCTTGGGTGTGTGCTAGACTCCATTCTGGATCTGACTTTGAGCAAGACAAACTTCATTGTCTTTATCACCCTTGGCAAGTCTGAGGATCTTACAGGGACACTGTAAGAGCCACAGAGAAATTCATATCACAATGATTTGAAAATTATAACCAATAAAGGGTACTTTCTCCATAAGCAAAGCTGATAGATTTAATTAAAAATGTATAATTTCCCTGTCTACGAATATCTTAAACTTGGCAATCTGATATCAAGCTTTCCCTTGGGCAGATTTAAGCTAATAATCTTTGGTACGTCTTGGTACATCTCACTTCACAACTCAACTAGACATTTTAAGAAGCAATGTGGTTTTTTTTTTCTCTTTTATGTGGTGTTAGGGATCATACCCAGGACCGTGTGTGTGCCAGGACACCATTTGACCACCATGCTACATTCCCAGCCCAAGCAGGTAACATTTTAAGATCAGACCACAGAGGACATTTTCCAGACTAGAGACAGATGGCAACTCAGATACGTAAGTAAAAAACATCTAAGGTCCCTCTTTTCTTCTGGTAAACTGAAAGCACAAGGAAGACAGATCTAGAAAAAGTGATAATATTTCATCTGCCTCTCAGACAGCCAGCAAGTTCTTGCCACACCCTCCTTCAGCTATGTTCTAATTTAAGCAAAACCTCCATAAAGGGGCTTAAAAAAAAACTCAAAAGTTGATATACCTATAAGGTCTCTGAAGAGAGTAACTGTATCTAGTTTTAAAAGTTCCTGTGCTTAAGACAGGAGTCAGATCTGGAAACTAGAGTGGTGAGGCTCCTCACACCCTTGTTTCCTGCAGCTGAAAATGACTTTGCTTCAAGGTTATTAACACCCTGAACACCAGGCAGGAAAATCAAGGGTTCTATGCAACTGTTGCAAATGCCACTTAAAGTTTGAAGTCTATTTTGAATCTTCCTGGAGTACTCATGTCACCAACACGGAACTTAAGACTTTTTGAAGAGGGAAAAAAGAAAATATAAATGAAATGTCATTGTACCAAACAGCACTACCCAAGGCTTTCACTGTACTGATTGTTGAGGTGAAGATGGCCTTTACACTTACGCTACTGAATTGATAACTTTGTGTTATAAATTAAAGACAAAGTCCTGTGGCCACAGCTAGGCTGTGAGTTCACCAGTTTTTGGTACAAGCTTAGTGGAGTCTTGTTTGTGCTCTCTACAGAAAACCAACAGTATACCAAAATGGAAAAATCATACTTTCCATCATTTGAAGCAGATTTTCCTCCTCAGTTCTTTAATCACAGGCTGGCAACCACTTTGCCTGCATGCACTTCTCAGGATCTTCTGCTATTTCCATCAATTCTTACCCCAGGGTTATTTTCAAATACAGAAGAGATGGTCAGCTCAGAGGTGAGAGCTAGGAATCAGAGTGTAAATGAACGCATACTGCACACTCAGTACACCCAGGAGATGCCGAGAAGGAGACAAGGGCAGTGGCCTCAAGGATGTAGGTGGAAAGGCCTCCACTCAATCACATTTTACCTTCTCTGAAAGAAAGGCTTCTGTCAAATCTTCTAGTTAAGAAGTGCTAATAGCTTTTCATAGTTTTAAAATCTATTTATTTATTTAGTTAGTTAGTTTTTGCAGTGCTGAGGTTTAAACCAAGTGCCTCCTGCTTGCTAGGCAAGCACTCTACCACTGAGCTGTACCACCAGTCCTCAAAGATATTTACTGATAATTACAATGAATAGCTCAAGTATTGAGAGTTATATAAAATAAACACACAGCTGTCCTCAGAAAACACCAACTGATCCATACTAATCTAAAGTACACAAACCTTTGCAGGTCTCAGAGAGGTAAAAGACCTTTGTTTGACAGATTTTAAATACAATGAAGATACTGCCATCCTCTGACACATTTGAGAAGGCCACACTTACCGAAGGCTTGGCTAACTTAGATCTGTCATCCTGAAAAAAAAAAAAAAAAAATTAAAATGAAGTGAAAAAATAAGGAACATTGAAAAATAATAAACTACCTACAAAAAGTGCTCACTTTTAATGAGATTTTTTAAAAAACATTATTTAGTAACTAGCAATTTGGGTTTAATATTCAGCTGTTAAACACAAAGTTTGATAAATCAGGCTTAACAGCTAAAAGGAACAGCAGATTCAGTGCCAAAAGGTATTTTCTATCTGGAGTTTCACAGTTCAGAATGGCACTATGACAGTTCCATTACTCTGTGGACCGTGTGTTCATTTATTAGACTTGGACTAAGACCTTTAACTCAGGGAGCAGCTGAAAACATAACTCTTCCCCTTTCCTCTTGAATTCCCTTGAAGATGCATATCTATCCCTTAGTCATGTGATATCCTCCATGAATCCCTGCGATCTCCCGATTGTAGGGTCATAAACTATTTAAACCTCAGTTGAGGCTGTCAAAAACCCAGGGTGTGCAAAGACTGAGCCAGGGAAGCCCTGCAGGCTAGCGAAGCAGAAGCACCAGAGCCCAGGCCTGAAACCTGCCCTCCAAACCCTGTGGCACAGGACTGCACAGAATAAGGATGGGCTGGGCCATGTTTAAGGACAGACCTCACCAATTACCACTAATTCACTTCTGGGACACACGATGATGAAAACATGGGCAAATAAATCCCCCAGATAATGAAGCCAACTCCCTCACTACATATGTCCTACCACCAAAGACAACAAAATCTTCCCCACTCAGTGGAAGTTGCTCTAAAGGATTCCTACTCCCAGGCCTTCGACAAAGCGCCTCTTTAACGTTTCCCTCATTCAGTCATTACAGGAAGCATAGTTTACATGAAATAAAACTTTTCATATTTTATTAAAAAATAGTTCCTCAGTTTGCTCACTTAAAATGAAGCTACTGGAAGATATCTGTTTCTCTTTAGTAAGAGCCGGCTCCTGGCAGCTCTTCCGCCCCTGGCTGGCTACTTGTAACACACCAGAGCGAGGGAAGCAGGAAGGGGCCGGGCACTCTCTCTCAAGGGGCAGAGCCTGAGTCCCCCTGTCTACTCTGAAAAGCAGAGAACTCAGAGACATCCTCCCAAGTTTTCAGTTACATTCCCACAATTTAGGTGACACTTAGGTGATAGGCAAGTAAAGTTCCACAAAGTCATTTAAAACTGCCACAGAAGGGCCTAAGTTCATATCATAGCCCCGAGTTTATATAAAATGCAAAAGCAGCCAGTTTTTTTCCAAAAGCCAGCCAATGGACTAGAACCAAAGCCAACACTCCCCAAAGTCTTGGGTAAAGTGAGGAGGATAATATGCTAGTTTCACATGAGGCACAGCTTATTCATTTAACAGAACACAATTTCAGAACCATGTTTAGAATTAAAATATTCTCAGACTAATGAAAGTAGAAGAGAGGTTTCTTAAGAAAAATATTTTGGTGGAAAAAAAAAAAAACAAGAAACAAAAAATGTCATACTGGGTTGATACCTCCACCTTTTAAAATTTACTGCTCCATGGACTTTCAAAGACTGAGAATCGCTCCCCAGAACAGGGCCTCGGCCAGGGCATTCGGACTCTAAGTGTCCATAAAAAACACAATCACGAAATGCAAAGACTTTAAGATCGATTTACTGATGCCAAAAATGTTGTTCTAAAATCAGGAGGATTTGTTTTTGCTTTATTCCTTTCTAAGTTCTGTACAGATTCAAATCTAAACTTAGGTAAGGTCAATCGGTAGCCTTAAAAAGGAATGAGAAAAACTCCCCTTCCCCTAAAAAAAGTCCTTACTGGATGAAGCTCCCCGATGATGAACGTCTTGGACAGTTCTCTAGCATCAGTAGAGTGCCCGACATCCTCGAAGTTCTCCGTAGCATCACCCCCAGCTTGTTCTCTTAAGACCTCTTCTCCACCAGGATGCTGTTCAAAGGGCACATAGAATGCAAATCAGTATTTTTTCATACAAATGAACAAAGGAAGCAGCCAGCTTATTTAGCCAGTGCCTCCTCCAGAAGTCACAGGTGGTGATGTGTGACTGTGTCCATGTGTGGGTTAGCCATATTCCTCTGCACTCAGTCTGCTCTGTGAACGTGTAGAGCCTTCCTCCATTACGATGTCACACCTGGAAGAACTTTAGGCAGGTTCAGTTACATCTGTTTTGCTTTTCCATTAAGTTCTCAAAACTGCCCCCTTTCATCTGGCCCAATCTATTTCTTAAGTCTTCCACCTGAGACTCCACCGCCTACCTGTGACTGCTTCAGTCTAAGTGTGGAATTGGGAGAGGCTGCTGGCCTGAAAATGATAAGGGGTGGGGCAGGGTGGGCAGGCCGTTTCCCTGCACAGATGGCCCTGCTGGACAGACTGTTGACGCTCTGCCTGGGCAGTGCAAGCTTTCCAGAAGGAGGAAAAGGAAAGCAGGTAATTTGTCCAAGATGCTGCCATCAGGCTAGGGAACAACAGGGCAAAGAGCTCAGAGGTCAGCTCTACGAGAAGCGTGGGAAGAGCCTTTTGTGTGACAGAAGCATTTTAGTGCTTTTAGCTGCTTTAATTGGTAAACAAAGGATGATCATAACAGCTAGGGGGATTTTTTTTCTCTAAGATGATTGACAAGGGGGTCCAGTCACTGAACATAGGTGACAAGATCTAAAGATCTCAGGCAAGGGAAGGAGTTCTCAGACAAGGAAAAAGAAAATAAACTTCTTAAACTGAGTTTGAGTATCATCTCAGATTCAAATTCACCCTGGCTTTAAGTAAATCACCTAGAAGAGGCCAACAACTGAACAAAACCAATCTCCTCTGTATAACTGACTATAGTCAGTTCTTAATTTCTCCCAATAATGGGAGACAGAGGCTCTGTGCTACTGTAGAAAAGTGGATAATGATTCTGTTTTGAAATTTGTTCCTGCTCCTTCTGGGAGAGACAGTGCTGGCTAGTAATTATCACTCACTATGTGAACTTGGGAAAATAACAGCATTTAGCTCACATAGTTTTATAGGCTAAGTATGAATATATGTATCTGGTACATATCATATGTTTAATAAATATTACCCAGTATGTTTTTAAACATTTCCAACATCACTAAGGATCTTTCCTCAATGTATTCTGAAATAGTGACATATTGGGTCAGCATTTCCCAATTTCCAAAGTGTCTTCCACGGGGGTCATTTAGATTACACACCCCCTGTGATGAGCACACTGGAGCTACAAGCAGCTAAAGGGCTTAACTTGAAGCCAACTTGAAGCTTCTGGATGCAGCACCCAGGCTGGGGCAGTCAGAACAAGGCTGGGTTGATTCTGCAATAGACTGCACAGAGAAGAAGTGAGGTGGGATTCAGAGTGACTCACTTACCCAGGGGTGAATGGACATGGGAGTGAGATGGAGATGGGGGAATGGGTGAGAGAGATGGAGATGAAGAGGGGTGAACGGGTTAGAGAGAGATGGAGTGAGATGGAGGGGGTGAATGAACATGAGAGATGGAGAGTGATAGAGAGGTGTGAATGGACATGAGAGACGGAGTGAGATGGAGATGCGGGAATGGGTGAGAGAGATGGAGATGAAGAGTTGTGAATGGGTGAAAGATGGAGGGAAATGAAGAGGTGTGAGTGGTTTTAGAGATGAAGCCAGATGAAGAGGTGCAAGTGGGCTCTAGAGACAGAGCAGATCACAGGACTTTCTGATAGTCAAGGTGGTGGGACAAAGAGGCAGCACCAGGATACCTCCAGTGCTTGTTTCATACAATTGAATAGACAATGGTACCAACTCCTGAGCAGAGAACAAGAGTCTTGAAAAGAGACCAGGTTTAGGAAATAAGCCGATTACTAGAACACCTCCCAAATACATGGTGTCTACATATATCATTAGCTTGTAATTCCTTTGGTGTGCTTTTTCAAAATCTCAACTTTATGTTACTCAAATATATTTTTGCTCCTAACAGCACATATAAAGCAGGAAAACTAATATAATATTGGAAATAGAAGAAGTAGTTTTATTTTTTCATCTATTATTTAAGGGTTATTTATAGGAAAGTAAAAAGAAATAGGTTTTAAAAGATTAAAGGTTAGAATCATCTACAATTCATAAGACATTAATTTCCACATTTCGACCCAGTTATAGATACTCCCAAAGAAGACTTAGTACAAGCTGAGCATTCCTAATTCAAAAATCCAAAGTCCTCCAAAATCCAAAACTTTTTGAGCAACAACATGATGCCACAGTGGAAAAAAACACATCTGACTTCATGTAATGGGCACAATCAAAACATAAGCACACTAACAATATTTTAGGCTACACATATACCTTCAGGTTACATGTATAAGAAGTATATGAAATAAAAAAACTTTGTGTTTAGACTTGAGGTCCTATGCCTAAAATACCTCATTATGTGTATGCAAATGCTCTCATCCCAAGCATTTCTAATAAGGGACACTGAACTTATACCTCCCATATTATAAACATTTAATGTTGGCTTCCAGCTCCTGAAATCACAGCTGGCTATACTGTTCATGGTATGAGAGTGTTCAGCAAAATTTCCCACAGCGGAAAGGGATGATGATAGCGTGGTCTAGGCTGGTTGAACAAAGGAGGTGCAGAGAGGAAGAGGTTGAAATGCCTTCTTCACTTAACTTCCAGAACAGGCTCTCCTAGCTGCTACCCAGGCCACCAGGACAAACCCAGTCTCTACATGCAAACACAGGAGCACCCTGGGGCTCAGTCGTTGGCCATGTGCCCTTCTCTACCCATAGGAGTTTTCCTGGTCATCTTATCTAGTGATCCACTTCAAAAATCATCTAGCCCCTATTGAATGAAGTTGAGTAAAAACCTCTGACTTCCCCAGCTCCAGACTCCTCCCATGTACAAGTCTACTTAACACCTTCATTCAATATTCAATACACATCACATACCATGACCCAAATGTTTCACAGACAAGCCTTGGGTGATTAACTAAAGAGGACAGGTTTCCATCTTTGCCATTTCTTACACAGCCCTCCTGTTCACTGGGCATTCCTGGGGGCTGCCAGTTTATGCTTCAGCAGTCCTCAAATTTGCCAAATTCATTTCCCATGTCAGAAACTTCCTGCTTGGGATGCTCAGCTACCAGACCCTTGTAAGACTTCATCTCACTCACACTGTGCTCCAATGGCAACTTTTCAGAATCCTGCCCTGACTTCCCCATCCCAAGTGGCCCACCCCATAACCCTGTAACACCTTCTCTGCCTAGTCTTGTTTTTCTTTCTATCAAAGCACTTATTACTGTCTGACATTATATTCCATGTCAATTTCTTTGTAAGATTCATGGGGACAGAGACTTTTGTCTGTCTTGTTCATTACTATTTCTCCTATACCTAGTTCAAAGCCCAAGTATTTGTTAGATAAATGAAGGAGATAAATAGGTCTTTACACATTGATTTTGGAACTATAACATATAACCAGCTCAGTGGTTGATATGAACTTGCTCTTTCATTTCAACCAGTTCATACAACCCTCCTTACCTCAAACTAAAATAGTTCTTACCAGTCAGTTCATGACTTCATACTTAATCAAAAGAATGCCTTGTACTGCCTGCTATATACAAGGCATTGTGTGGGACACAGGAAGTACATGAAAAACTCAATGTGATGGATTCTGAAGAATTCATTTGGGGTAAAAAAAAAAAAAAATAACAGAAAAGACCTGTGGCCTTCTCTGATACAGCTTCACAGTTTTGTCTATCCATGAATGACCCAAGGGGTCTTAAAAATGGAGTTTCTTTGTGTGCACTATTACCACTATGGCACAAATAAACCGTGCTCACTGTGACAGCACAGAAGAGCCCCTCAGCTCCCTGGTATGTTATACTCTCTCCAGCACCCATGTCACAGGGCAGGCAGATGACTCTCATCTCTTTTCTAATTTAAAAAAAAAATTCCCCCCAGCTTTATGAAGGTATAATTGACATATAAATTTATTTATACCTCTGGTACACAGTGTAATGTTCTGACATACATATGCATTATGAAATAATGCAATCAAGCTAATTATCCTATCCATCACCTCACACACTTATTGATTTTTTTTGCAGGGAGAACATTAAAGATCTACCCTCTTAGCAATTTTAAAGTATATGCCATTATTAATAACGTCACCATGCTGCACAATACATCAGCACAAAGCAAACTGCTCTGGAAGAAAAAGCTTCTGCCAACTGACTCACTCCACAGGAGAGGCCAACATTCAAGGTGCAGATGACCAAGGACCAAATGACTGCTCTGCGACTATGGTACAGGTTTTAGATCAAGCCAGACCTGTTTTGCCACCTTGCCAATCCTAGGGCATTAAAAGGTAAGAAAAAGTTCTTGCCTGTATCATGCAATAAAAGCTTACATAACATGGTTTATTTATATTAATGTAATGCAAATGTAAAAATTTATGGCTTGGTTGTTATAGTCACTAAAGATCTAAAGTAGTCTCTTAACCTTTTCAGTTACACTGTATTTGAGAAATACAGCTGTCATCATACTTGTAATACAAATAAATAAGGCAAGAAACAGAATGTTAAATGAAGGATATCAACAAATTCAAAGAAAAGATAAGTCATTTCAGTTAGCAACAAAATAAATCTCAATATGCTGAATGACAGGGAAAATAAAGTTATTCTTCTTTTCATTAACTGGTCAATCCAATTAATAGCATTTGCTGAGCCTGTGTGGTATGTGATGATATAAAAGGTACACACTTGGCTTCCCAATTTAAGAGCTTTTAAAAAAGAATAAAATATTATGAAACTGAGGAATTATTCCACTGCATACAAACATCCACAATGAATTAAACACTATTTACAGACCTCCATACAATGCTAACAGATTCCCATTTTACCTTTCATTAACAGTGCCATGCAAATATTTTCTGATAAACACTGCTGAGTAACCTGCTGTGAAAAATCAACACGCTTGGAATTATGATCAACATATCACCTTTCTTATTAAGTACGCTATGACCCCACCCGCTCCACCTATTTCCAATAAGCCCTAGTGGTAAAATTTTGCTTTAATCTGAAAAACACTGAATGTGGGAGGAACCCTTCAAGGGAGATGCCAAGGTTATCAGGGTAGCTCCAAACATACACGTCCCTCAAGGACTGTAAGAATCCTTCATAACCCATTTCTAGGAACCTCAATGAGAAGACACATGGCCTGACTGAACTACAGAGCTCAAAAGAGCCCAATTTTTCATACACAGAAGGAAAAAATAGTATCAGAATAAAATAGCTGAAAGTGCTCCGTAAGAGCTCAACTGTACAAATACATTAGGTGCCAGCTACAGAATAAGAATAATTGTATAGAATAAGTACAATTATAAAGACATGATCTTGGGTTACTTATGTATGTCAAGAGGCCAAAAAATGATATAATAGCAAATGAAAGTGATGCCTCAAATCCTTTTTAGAATGAGGTCAAAGAGAAATGTTAATTAAAAGAATGTGCCTTATATGATATGTCAAGAGCTTTGTAATGTTTTGAACAACTAATAATAATTAAAAATAAAATAAAATAAATTTGCAAGTGTAAAAGGAAAAAAAAGAATGTGCCTTGTTAAAGATTTCACAGTATCCAGGATTTTTAAAACTGCAGGAAAATTCTATTTCATAATTAATAGCAGGCACTAAAAGTATATCTATAAAAACTGAAAAGACATAAAATAAATTTAGATGCTACTCCTGATACAAATGATTTCAATAAATCACAAATTCTTAATATGAAGGCAATAATCTCAAGGAGAAAGATGTTGTTAGTATAGTCAGACACCCCAGATTCAAGTATGCAGCCTGCAATCACCATTTATTTACTCAGAAACTGCAAACAGTTTCTAGGCCCATTCTTCACTTGTTTGTTTTTACCATCATTTGAAATTTCCTTAGACTCTCTATAAATAAAATGATTATATTTTTGTAATTATCCTTGCATATATGTTCCCCTTTATCACAAATAACTTAAGAAGACTGTCTCTGACTTGATTTAGAATAGTATTTTTATTTAATGGTTGTCCTTAACCCCTAGAATTCCTATACTTAAGTATCTTTGTGAAAATGCCAAGGTGAGATGGTGTTTATGCAACAGGAAAGCCTTGAACTCTTGTAGATGAAATCAAGTGGGCTTCTCATACAATGCACTCCTTCAGTCACCGGCTGCTGTCCCTCTCTCCTGTCCTTACCCACTAGTAGCCCTCTTACACATCATGGCTGGAATAGTCATCCTAGAAGTATTTTGAATTTTTTTGTACCCTACCCCAAAATAATGAATTTCTGCAGCCAAGGCAAATGCCTCTTGAATTTCTCATTTAAGTGATGACTTTTCTAAATGGCACAGGTGTCTTCAACAGAATAACCAAATCCAGTTGGGCAAGCCTGCTCGTTGTTGCTCCAACGTGTTTCTCCCTTCCTCCACAATACTTTAAACTTTTAGTTGAGAATAGCCAGTCAGGAGAAATACTAAGTATTTCCCAGCCTCCCCTGCAGCTGGGTATCCATGTGATTACGTTCTGGGTAATGGAGGCAAGCAGAAGTCTGTGGGACCTTCACAGACCTCCCATTTCTTGCTGCTCCCCATCTGCCCTCTTCTTCGTCCTGCTGCCTGGGATGGGGATGCTGCCCTTAACATCAGAATGAGGGGCTTGCCCCAGGCTGGTGGGGAAGGGGGTGAGACCTGCGGACCCACAACCTGACGGACCCAGCTATCACACAGCCTTGGCGAGCAGCTGGCTTCTTGATGACAGTGCATTAACTCCACCCTTGCTTAGGCACAGTTATTTGGGGTTCCTCTGAATTATACTACACCAACTATTTACCGAAGTACACTGATTGTGGGAGGAACAAAAGACTCAAAATGTGAAAACCCAATTCAGAGCAACTGTCTTGACACAGATCAAACCATCCTAACTGTTAAGGGAACATCTGGATTAGTGACTCAACAGCTTAGAAGTCTAAAAATGAAGGAAGTTTTGAAAAATGATCCAGGCCCCTTGGGACAGCTGGAGTTCGGATAGAGGGAGCAGACGAGGCGAACAGCCACGGAGGAGCCGGAGCTTGAGCGACAGCCGGCAACGCGCCTGGAGTCACGGTAGAGGTTAGAAGAAAAGCAGCTACACAAGGCCGGCACCGTGTGGGGCACGAGCAGAGCCGCACCGACCTAGAGCGGGCGCCCGCACGCCTACAGGAGGACGACACAGTCGGCCAGAGCCGCACGACACCGGGCGCGGCACTCAGCCGTACAACACCCCGCGCCACGGCGGCACGGCAGTGTCGTGGAGCATGGCACCATGGCGGCACGACACTGTCGCACACCACAGGTCTATCCCTGGCTCTGGCCCTAACAGTGAATCCCTCCTAACTTCCTGAATAATCTGACCTCACTGCAGCTATAAACCGAGGTCTAGAGCCAAAATCTAAGTGAAGGTTAAAAGCCCCCAAAGTTTACAAGGGCCTCAGAGACCAACATCCTAAATGTACAGATAGGGAAAATGGGACCCGGAGAAGTGGTGCCCACGGTTAATTCAGGCGGGAGGCAGTTATCTCTTATAAAGTTCCTCAATAAATATGCTATGGGAACTTCGGAAGGAAATCTCTCTTACTTTCTCTAAAACTCAAAAAATTCTTAACTTGCTCTATGTTCCTGAAATTCATCTAGAAAGAACGATTCAAAAGATGCTTCTAAATTAGGGCTACAATTGGCTACAGGGTGCCCCTGTAAGAATGCCAGAAGTCACAGACACTTATTATACAGTACTGCAATGTGCATCAAGTCGTGTCCTGTCCTCTGAGGGTTTGCTTAAACAAGCAAAGACTGAACAACACACGTGCACCAACAAAGGAACAAACAAAACCTTTGCCACTTAAATGTAATCCTCTGTGAACCCAAAGTCCAGCAGTTCTGGAGTTTTACCTGGGATCTTTCTTTCCAAACACTTAATACTGCCAAAAGAGGTGAAGCAAAAAGATTGTCCAAAAACAATGACTAGGCAAAAAAAATAATAATAATAATTAAAGAGATATCTGCACTAGTTAAAGCAAAAAATACAAGAGTTTGGAGGACAAACAGTTCATACAAGATTTAAAATGAAATAAGATAGCCTATTCAGTTTTTTTTTTTTTAAATCATTTCTGGATTCCGTTTTCCTAAGACAGCAAAGGATTATGGCCTCAAAACTGAGTTGAATTTCATGAGACTGCCACCTGCTCAACCTGTAGAGGAGTTACCACCTGAACATGGCATGGATTCACTTTCTCACTGAAGGCTAACAGCATTGCCTGAATTACTTCTTCCCATTCATTTTGAAGATGCAGGATGAAACTTTTTGCATGAGGCTCATCTATGGACTCAACCAGCTGGCTCATGAGGCCCACACACTGAGACTGCTACAAGATGGTAAAATCACAGCCCCACCCTCAAGGAATGAGACGAATAAGGGAACTGACAAATAATAGCTAAACATAGTGAGTACTAGGTACAGAAGCCATAGCACAAAAGACGCAGCAGAGAAAGGACCAGTAGGAGTTTGGCAGGTGAAAAAGGAAACATATCACAAAGGCCCGGAGGCAGAATATAATGGCCTTGTTGTGGAGGAACCACAAGCAGGTTATCTCTTATAAAGTTCCTCATAAGTTATCTTAAACGTTATCTCTTATAATTTATCTTATACATAAGTAACAGTAGAAGACACATGGGTGACTTTATGTGAGGCAGGTAAGGACTCCGGTCTCCAGTGGAAATTAATCTGAGACAGTGAACAGGAAGGGAGCTCCCTAGAGTTTTGCTTGGGATTTTTGCATTTCACAGCCCAAAATAAGTCATCCAAAGTCTCCCATTCTGTTATCTTCTAGTTTCCAACCTGGTGGGGAGTGGGGTGGTGGGGGGGGGGAGGATTAGTCCTGGGAAGTAATGAAAAGTAACAGTTGATAACACTTAGCAAAGGCAGACTCTGCATCAGAAAATGTCCTGAGCATGTATGTTGCCCTTTGAGCACAATAAGCATGAAGCTGGGTGTTTTACAGAGGCAGAAGCTGAAGCACAAGGTGACAGAGCTGGTCAAGGACAATCTGGAATTAAGTCAGTGTGACCCCAATAAGTCTCCACACCACTGTGTTTGCTGAGAGGACCATACTTCTCTGAAATCTGCCAGCACAAACTGAAACACAGTTAGATCTTTGTCCCTCCCCTCAGGAAGTCTATCTGGCAGCCACACACCCTCCCTCCAGCCTCTCCAGAGGTTTTCTGGGCATCTCTTTCCTGTTTGGGGTTGCCCTTTACATCTTAACCAGATCCTACAAGTATAAAAATGTGTTGATAGTTTATTCACTAATGTTTGGCTTTCAGGGGAGTAGAACGTACTTGGAAGGAAAATCAAGCATACATCACCCAATACCTTGCACATAACTCTTTGCTATATAAATTATCAAAATGTTAAGCAAACCCTTCTAAACTATAGAGAAAATTAAATTATATAATTAACAGAATGTAGAATATCTGGCATATAATATTGATTTGGTTTCTTTCTTCCCTGCCAACACTTTGTATTGCCACTAGGAATTGTGTATACTATCTGGCACATCCTGGCTCCTATGAGTTGTTGAAGGACAAGTCTAGCACCAAACCCCAGTGGACCCCCCTTCTTACCAACTCACTTCAACATTAAGAGATTTCTATGAATTTAATCAGCTAACCTGATTCTACTAAGCCATACAACAAAGTCACAAGATATCTTAAGAATAATGAATCTTCCTACTTGAGATTATTCTTCAGGGTCATTTAGGGTGAGGACAGAGAGAGAATGCAGATGCTAGCTTGTGAGTTGGCAGTTATCCCAACGATAATTGATAATTTTTTCCTTGACAAGGGGAAGCAAAACTCTTTGCTGAGAGCCAGGGCGGAGTCTGTATGGCCCCTGGCATTTTGCCAACAGTATTGATTGACAGGCGAGGCATTACTATCTGCCTCTGCCGCAACTTTTGAGTTCTCGCACTATTTTGGAGTTCTCATGGGGATTTCCGGGGATTCCCCGAGAGTTCCCATTGGTTGGGGAAGTGCAGGAGGAGGGATTTCCGGGAGAGAGATTTCGGGCTGGGGTTCCTGGACATGCCTCCTGGCGTTTGGGAGGATTCCCTGGGAGCTGTGTGAAGTGTTTTCCTGCAGTTTAAAAATAAAGTTTGTTCCTGCTTCAGTGGCTCATGATTTGTGCCCAGCCAGACTGCGGCAACTCTTAGTTGGTTTTAGAATTGAAATAGTACATGTTTGGCCTAAAATGTATCATGAGTCAAAGATAACTTTGTGTTTGTTCAGTATACCCTGACCAATAATTTTTTAAATTCCACATTGTAAACTTGTTTTTTTTTAGGTAAGATAAAGCAAATGAGCTCATTGGAGATGTAATTACAGCTCTGCTTCCTGAAGCCCCCAGTTTTGACGGGACGACTTTGGCGTGCAGGGAAGGACTGAGGCCAGGCCAGCTTCTGAGGGACATGAGCAGGGGAGCACCATGCATCAAGAGCTGGCAGGCTGGTGACAGGCACAATGTGCCTCTTGATCTGTGGCTCTACCTTACTAAGAATAAACAAAGCCAGTAAAACCAGGTCCCAGAAGCCAATGATTATGACTTGGAGGGGACTGTTACTCTGTCTAGGATCCATCTTGAGAGAGAGTGGCCAGATGATGAGATGACAGAACCAGCTACACTAGGTCAAAGGTGGAAGGAGAGGAGGGTCAAAGAGGCACATGTCTACCTTTTCTTGATTTTCCCTCCATACCAAATAATTAGACCTTTTTCCTTTTATGTCCAGTATTAAGAATATAAATTGAAACTGGCAGTGGGGCAAGACAGAATAGAAAACAAGCTGCCAGGAATCAGTCTGGCCCAAGAGCCATTTTGCATCAGATTTCTAGCACTTCATACTCAAACTATTTATACAATCAATCAGTACTTACTGAATCTTTTCTATGTGGAGCATCATTCCAGGAAATTGCATATATCAATGAATAAAACAAAAATTCCAGCATTCATGGGGCATACAAATGTATGGAGACAGATGAGCAAAATCCTACTAAGTAAATTCCACAGTATGTTACAAGGTGATATGTGCTGTGGAAAGAAAATAGAGGGCTGGGGGTGTAGCTCATTGGTATGCTGCTCGCCTAGTATTGGTTCAATTCCAGCACTGGGAAAAAACAAACAAAAAACTGCAGGGTAACGAGGCTGAGGAGTACAGGGGCTAGGGAGACTTCCAGCTTTAAATGAGGTGGTCAGGAAATACCTAATGGAGGAGATAGTTAATTCTCAAAGGAGAAAAAGCAGGTTATTTGCAGGGCACAACTCTTCAGGGCAAGGGACTTAAAATGGATGGTATTTCCATTATCATGTCTAAGAACTCTTTAATCCTTAATCCTAGTCTTATCAAAAAGTTTAACCTTTTTTATTTAGATCTCAGATCCATTTTGAGATGATTTTTATATGAGGTATGGACCTGTTAATACAGGAAAAAAAGCAGAAAGTGGCTGAAGAAGTGTCTCAGTGTGGGATCAGAACCCAATGCACACACGAGGCTTTGTGAGGAAGAGACAGAAATGTGTTCGCTCTGAACTCTCTTCTTTTTTACCTCACAGGAGCCTTGCTAATGTCAATCCTGTATTCCTTGCTCTGTGATTATGTCACAATCCAGACTTTCCTATTAAAGTCCCATTAGTGCTAAGTGCTACATCAATCCTCGGTACAGAACTTCAGACAGTAACTGTAGGACGAGATCACATAATAACACTAGCACATGCCATCTGTGTGAGAAAAAGGAAGCACAATGTAGCAGTACAGAATGGGTTGGCCTCTCCATTCCTCCACAAGCCTCTCCTCTTCTCCCACTTAAGGATGAATGGCACCTGCCACGTGCGGGGGCACCCAGCAGCGAATAGGACAGCCAAGAAGCCATAGATCTGGCACAGAAAGACAAGCACATCAACCAGGAAAGCATCAGATACTGACTGCGGTGGTTGCCAGCAGAGACAGAAGACAAATGCAGGGCAGAAAATTCTTCATGGGAAGGAGCTGCCACCTGAAGGGGGCAGGGACCAAGGGGCAAGCAGAGAGGAAACTAGAATAAGGTTTCAAGGTGGAAACAAGCTCTGCTGGTTTAAGAAACAAAGAAAAGAGGATAATATTACTAGCTGAGGGGGAGAGGCAGACAGAGTCCAATCACCCAGTGCTGCCTAAACCAGGGCACAGATATGGGATTTGATTCTAAATGTAACAGGAAGTCATTGAAATGAATTAAGCAGAGAAATGACAGTGCTTCACAGATGGAGTTTCTTTGTTTTCCTTCTAGACTACATTCCTTTTTTTTAATATTTATTTTTTAGTTTTAGGTGGACAGAATATCTTTATTTTATTTTTATGTGGTGCCAAGGATCGAACCCAGTGCCCCGCGCATGCCAGGCGAGCGCGTTACCGCTTAAGCCACATCCCCAGCCCCTGGACTACATTCTTTATTGGAATTATAGCATCTGCTACACAAGCTGAAAGCTCATAAGGTTATCACCAACTTGAGGAAACCAATGAAATAACTGAGGGCTTCCTCCAAGGATCCCGTGAGAAGAGCAAGAAATACAGGCAGGACACATCAGGCCATCCACTGCAGGCTAGAGAACCCTGTCCTGAACTGTGGTGTGGTGAACATGAAATGAGGGTGCTGCAGGAGGCAGGCAGGACACAGCTGGGCCCAGTGAGGGGTCACCAGATCTCCACAGGAACCAGCCCTCCCAGGGTCTTTCCTAAAACAACTTATGACCTCCCACACATGCCTGACGTCCCTGTGAACAATCTCCTTCCTATCAAAACCATTTAGAGGCACAGGGGTCCAGGACTCTGTCGACAATCCCCTGTGTGAAGCTGGGATGGCTGCTTCCTTCATCTTCTAGAAGGCAACACAGCAGAAGAGAGCACATGGAAGAAAGGCCCATCTTACCCCCGCTTTTCCCCCATGGGTTTTGTTTTTGTTCCATTTTACATCACCACTGGCCTTTGCTCTCTGGTTCCCAACAGGGTGCTCCCAAACAGGGGCCAAAAACCTCAGAGCAAAGAGAAGTAACTCGGTGCCAGTGGACAGTCTCTCTCTTTAGAGCCGTGCTGGTTGTCTACAGATCTCAGGTCTCAGGGGTGCCGGCAGCAGTGAAGAGCCAGGGCTGTGCTCCCTCCTTACTGTGATTTGAACAAGTTACAAACTTCCCTTGCCCATGTTTTCTCACCTTTAAAAAGGATAAGACCACTACAGTGACCTGGGAGAATTGTTTTGAAGATTAAAAGGACAACTGCAAAAACAGTTTCATGCATAAACACTCAGGGTACAGCAAATGTCCACTATTGCTTTTATAACTAGCTCACTGGATGGAGATCTTTATGGGGGGAGGGAGGGATTATTGAATGGCATTACTTAACACTTCCTAAGGAAGACAGAGGGGGAAATCAGGGGATAAATTTTGTGTTGTGGCCAATGGTGGACATAAATAGTTCTGCCAATAACAAATGGGTGAGAAGAAATAAGTTGTAAACTGATCCTGTCCCCCAGCCCTCAGTCCTCTACCTACACAGGGACTAGAGCTGTTCTGTTTCAAATAGGCTATATCCCCAGCCAGCCAGGAGGCACCCTTGACTGAACCTGGAAGGTGTAAGGTCACCTTCCCTCTTCCTCTCAAGTCTCCACCCCACCCCTAATATACACCCAACTTCTGACCCTCCCCAACATTAGTGCTGGTTGGAATGCCATTATCTTGTCATGGGCCCAACTAGAGACAAAATTCTACGGATAGCAGAAAGTAGCTTCTACCATCACCCGCAGAGGTCAGCTCTCTGACACCTCTGAAGCCATTTGACAATAGGCTGCACAGGCCGGATTCTATGTGGCCAGCAAAAACTTGAGTTTGCCCCACCCAATCTTTACTCATTCTCTTGGTTCTCATGTTAGAATTGAGCAAAAGGCACAAGAGGCCAGTTAATAAATACACTTAAGTGTATACTCCCAAGGAAACTAAGTTTAAAAGTAATAGAAAAAGTACAACATACTTGATTAAGAAAGAGGGCATGGCTTTGAGCCACCGCTAATGAGACTCCCGTTTGGTTTTCCATCCCCTCAGGCCACTTTTCTGATTTGGCTTTGGCCCTTAGACTGGGAAATGGACTGGTGCTGGTAATGATGGCCAATTTTTTCATAGGATGGGGCAAGGTATTTTGTGCTGTTGCTGTACTTTTAAGATAATTTTTATGCTAAAGATGTTAAAAATTTTTTCCATATATTTCCCCCAAAATATTCAAGTAATTTAGGAGAAAAGGTGGCTGAATCACAATCAAGTTTCTCAGTTACTAGGAGAACTAAGACCCAGGGAAACACACCTGCTGGCAAGTCACAGCCTAGGGAGCCTTGGTCATATGCACCCAGAAACCCCACCCAAGATTCGCCATAAGGAGGCAATCACAGGTGGGAAACTACATGGCAAAATTCACATGAGAGGAGTGGTCACCTGAGTATGACCATCTACATAATGAGGAGGCAGCCAGGAAGGATATGATTACTGAGGTGGAATGGCATCCTCAACACAGCCTTCAGATTCCAGATCGGTATGGAGAATATCTGTGTCTATGTTAAACATTCCATGAGCAAGCATGTGTGCACAGAACTGTCTGGAAAGAGCTCACCAAACTGTTCAAGGCAGCTGCTTCTGGGAAGTGGAATTCTGAGCAGCTTTGATTTTCTTCTCTGTACTTTTCCACATCATCCAGTTGCTTACAAGGAGCATGTATTCCTTTTTCCAAAAGCATAAAGTTGTACATTTAAAAGCCAGAAAAGGGATGATTTCCCATTATGCATAGCACATATTTTGGGGAAATCATGTTTCAGGTGGTATCTGTATTTTGAATTATTTCTTTTACTGGTGAACACTATAATTCCTGAGAAGTGCTAGTGATCAATCCTAGGCTTTCCTGCATGACAGCTCTCTGACACCTCTGAAGCCATATGACAATAGGCTGCACAGGCAGGATTCTATGTAGCCAGCAAAAACTGAGTTTGCCCCACCCAATCTTTAACTCATTCTCTTGGTTCCCATGTTAGAATTGAGGTAAGTGCTCTACCCCTGAGCTACACATCCAGCTTTAAAACTTAAAAGTTTTGTTTAAACAAAATAGAGTCATTTGAATGCCTCTCTTTACATACTTTTTCAAGTATTTTCACACATACCACTTCTCCCAGTGTTCCCAGACTTGAGGTAGGCATGGGTGACAGAATAGTCCCTGCTCCATGTTCACATTCCCAAGGAAAGTAATTTGGGGAACTACCTACCTTGCTCAAGTTCTCTTTGAGAACCCTGAGACCAGGGCAGTTTTCCTAACCCCAGTTCAATACCTTCTCATGAACACTGAGTGCCACCACGGTCGCTCAGACCCCACTTAACTAAAAAGGCACTTAGCAGTTGTCTTCCATGGTTTGGAGGGACTTGCAGGATAATAGATACCCACAGAAAGTAGAAAGTAGGGTATTCCCTGATTTATCCAAACTGGCTAAAATAACCTGTTTACACTTCCTTATTTACAATTTTCATTCACTTTAAAGATAACCAAAAAGCAAACCAGTCTCAAGTGGTTTTTGTTGTTGTTGTTTTGTTTGTTTTTTCCTGTTTCAAAACAAAGTAGCAAAGTAGCCTCTTGGAACCTCTCCTCAAATGTAGCAATGGTTCACAAAAAGTTTTTAAAATAAAATAAAACACAGATAACATAGAACAGACTCACAGGTTCACATTCTCAAGGTGGCCATTGAGATGTGATTTTGTCACCTGTTTACCCAATATGTCTAAGCCATTGTTACCAACAATCCCTGAATATTTACCTCCTGTGGACTTCATATTGAGCCAAACTACGTATCTTAAATAATAATTAATAATATTCCATTTTATACTCAAAGGCACATGTAGCAATGGCAGCTTTTATAACATGAGAATCAGAATCCTATCAAACTTCTTTGTAAAAAGCAAAACATTTAGTATTTTAGACCTAAATATGATAGCCCTATCAAGGGAAGATATGTGTCCTTGTGATTTTCAGAATTAGATATGAATCTTAAATATCACATTCTTGTCCTGGATCTCAGGGACACTCAGAACCCTTGGTCTATGCAAGATAGACAGAGACCTTCCACAGAAAATAACAAAATGTGAAGTTCCTACAATAAAACCTGTTGAAAACTCTAAACTCAGACAGGAGTCAACAGCTTTTGCCATCAAAAGAACTTTCAAGTCAGCTACAAGACTCAGAATCCCAGGATTGCTACACAATGTTCCATAGAAACAAGTTTCCATTTTTAAAATAAAGGGAGGGGAGAAAACTTGCTTTATAAACATTTTCAGGGAGGTATTTCCTTCACAAGTTAAATACCCCTTTACTTGAAAACCAGTACCTAGTATAACTGTTATTACATGAAGCTTTCTTTTCTCCCTTCCACAGCTCTTGGAAAACTGAATAAATGCTGCTGCCCCAATTACAGAAGAGGATATACAAACCTTTTTTTTTCCCCTCATGGCTCTAATATTTAAGTTTTCATTTCATGAAACTGTTCCTCAAAATTCTAGAATCATTAACCTAGCTAATAATATAATCAGATAAACCAAGACTTGATCTTATAAATATAAACTAGATGTCAGGGCTGAAAAAAAAAATCTTTTAGTTCAAAATAGGTAGGCAATAAGGCTCCTAATCTGGTCAGCAGGTATCAGACAGTAACCAAACACTATTTAAACTGCCATAACCAATCAGCTCACCCTCCCTCTTAGCTTTCTGTCCCTCCCCCTAAACAACAGAACAGCTTTATTCCAGGACAGAGTTCACATTGCCCAATGATTAAACATCAATATGTGTTCTTGGCCAGAGAGATAATTTTTATAATATTCTCCTGTTTCCACATCATCTGCCAGATTTACACTGTTACCTACAAGATGTATGTTAAACACGAAGCCATATATGATGCTGCAGAAATAAAATCATGGCCCAACATTAACCCCCACTGAGGCAGGAGTAATAAATGAATACAAGCACCTGCCAATGAGGAATGTGTTTACTAAGCATGGTTTTGTTTAATTCTCATCATAACCACATGGAGTAGGCATGCAATCATCTCTTAATTTCACAAATGAGGAATCTGAGGCACAGAGAAGGTAAGCAGCAGGAGACTTCTGACATTACACCCCAAATTTTCTCAACAGGATGTGGGACATGAATTTAACCCTGACAGAAATGGAAACAGCCAGGAGAAAGCTTGTTCATAGGGACAGGTGAATTAAGAGTATACGAGGGCTGTGGCTGTGGCTCAGTGGTAGAGCACTTGCCTAGCAAGTCTGAGGCACTGGTTTTGATTCTCAGCACTATAAATAAATAAATAAATAAAACGAAGTTCCATCAGCAGTTTAAAAAAAAAGTATATGAGACAAATGACATGCCTGAGAGTTTGTTTCCGAGGTAGGAAGTCCCTGCCAATCATATCAGATAAATTAGGGAAGACAGATTATTCTTTAGTTAACAGGCTTCATGAAATTTCTGGAGCTTAAGTGTGGAAAAATCAGAAAAGGTCAGGGAAAAGGGGAAGAAAGCCAGACATTACGGGCTCTTTCCTCTGTTTTCAAGTTAGGTCTGAGATTAAACAGCTAAAAATAATGGAAATTGGAGGAGGGGTCTAGGGAGAAGGGAACTCTCCAGCAGAGTGAAAAAGAAGACGCATGTCTGTGTTTAAGACATGATCAGGTGCAGGAAGCAAACCTGGAGAAGCCTCGAGGCCCGGTATTCCCAGAGAGAAGCCTGGAGGCCATGGCCATGCTGATGGGTAGAAAGCCAGTAAAAGGACACTGCATGAAGTAAGAAAGTGTCACAGAAAGGAAAAACAAAAACAGGAAATGGTAAAGCATCCACAACAGGCAGAATCAGGAGGTCAACAGATCCTGATCCAAGATCAAAAGATCCTGTTTGAGGAAAGGTATAAGGTAAATTAGAATGGTTTCAAGAGAGTCAAAACACTCACTGTATCTTAAAATCCCAGAATTCCACATCCCATGAAAGAAATGAAGAACAGAGATGCACGTGGAGACTGAGTCACATGACCTGATGTCCTCAGGCAGGACTGTTAGTTCAGAAACTGTAAGGGCAAACACACTCTGTAGCTCCTCAGAGGGGAGGACAGACACGCAGATTGGATTCCACACTCTAAACCACTTCTAACTAAATCAGAACACTATTTTATCTTCAAATACTCTACCAAATAACAATTGAAGAATGAAATAACTTACCAAGAAATATCAACTTCAACCGTTCTTAAAAGAAAACTTTTTGTTGTTTTAAATTTTTTAAATATTATCTGCAAAACAAAAGTCCCTTGGTGCAAATTGTAATCCAGCTAAAATCAGCCCCCCACACCAAAAAAGAAAAAAAAAAAAAACCTGAATAATCCCTATCTCTAAACATTCTCATTTATTGTGTTGGGAGGGGATGGGGAAGTGTTCTGATTCAACCTGCCATCCAGAGACAAAAACAGAGGTAGTAAAGACAATTACCAGAAACGCCCCTTAGATTGTACAGCAAAAACTATACTATAACGCAGTGAATCCAATCAAAGAGATGTCTTCCTTTAAGTTAAGCAAAGTGACTTTACAATTCCCCACGTTGCTCAAGGATCAAGTCCCCCTGGCAGACTTTACAACTCTGCCTATCTCCTTGGTATTCGCTCAAACCAAACGCCAGAGTCCACCTCTCGCTTCAGGAGTCACACATTGAACCTCACTGACAAGTAAGAACTTGGGGTGAGGTGAACCATACTAAGCCCCTCCCAGGTGAAGACGGTGGGTGTAGAGGTGGAGAGTAAAGTGGAACTGCGGGTGCAGGAGAGAAGAAGGACAGACCGCACCCCTGCCTCTGACCCCAGGGCCCCTTCTGATGATCCCACAGCTCTCGGGGTAGGTGGTCTCCAACAGGCTGGTACCTGAAGCTCACTCCGGGAATAACACTGGTTGGTGGTCCTTTCCTAGATGGGGATCATTCTATTAAAAACACTTGAAATTAAAAAGGGATCTTTAAAAATTCTTGCGTAGCTGCGCCCTCTCCTAGGAAGTAGGGGTCCAGGCCACTACGCAGGGTCTCCGGAGCCAGTCCCCGCCCAACAAGTGCTCCAGCCCACACGGCGGGCTGCTGAAAAGGCTCGCGTGGCTGCTCCTCGGGGTTCTCCCAGGTGCGCGCACAGATGTGCAAACAGGGAGGCAGGTGTGCTGCCGCGGGAATCGCTCCCAGGTGTGCACTCACTCGGGGCGCAAACCCAGCGGAGTACACTCAGGCGCAGGTACAAGTGTGCAGTCACAGGGCGCGCTCCCAGGTGCGCACACACACAAGCGCACTCGGGGTGCAGACGCGGACAGCGCTTCCAGGTGTGCGCACCGAACGTGCGCACTCAGAGGCAGACGGGGAGTCCACTCGGGAGAGCAGACGCAAGTGTGCAATGAGTGTGGGGAGCGCTCCCCGCGTTCACACTCGGGGGCAGACTGGGCCGCGTCGCTGCGAATAACAGGTCACGCCAGGGAACCCCAAACCCCGGACTCGGTCCCCGTGCCCGGACGGGGTTCGCGCCTTCCCAACTGACCTCTTCCAGAAATTTAGTCAAGTCGTACACCTTGTGGTGCAGGATCACCCAGGTGCTTTTGCTGTTGTTGTGCTGCTGGATCTCTTCCAGGGTGTAGTACTTCACAGCCTTGTCCGACTGCTCGGCCATCTCGTACGAGTCGAGCCTCCAGGCCCTGCTCACACAGCCGTCCCGGGTGGAACACACACAGCGTCTCAGGCAGCTCCGCTCGGGACATTCCCGGAGCTCCCGGGCCGGGTGCCCCGGACGGGGCGGAGGCGCAGCGGAGGAGGCGGGCGGCGCACGGCCTCCGAGGACTGGCCGGCTTGCTTGTCACTCAAGAGGCCTCGCCCTCTGCCGACGCCCTCCACCACCCCAAGCGTGCGCCCGCCCGTCGCGCGAGTGTTGATTGGCTAAGGGAGGCGCCTTTCGCAATCACCCGCTGCTGGAGCGCGCGAGGAGGGCGGGGCTTCGCTGAATCTGCGCAGAGGCAGCAGGAAGGGCTCCTGGGCGCGTCGAGCTCCGCGCGGTGGGGCTGGGAGGGCCAGGCGCAGCGTTCCCAGCCCCAAGAGGAGAGAGAAGGTAGTGTTGGGCCGCGCAGACTGCACCGAGTCAGCCCTGGGGCCTCCCGTTTGTTGGTACCCAAAATAGCAGTGCTTCTGTCCACAAAGTGGACGTCGTGGGGAAACTTGTTAACAAGCACAGATGTGAAGGGGAGCTTTGGACGTCTTCAAAGAAAAAAGAAGTTGCACAGCTTCCCTCAATTATGTGTTTTCCTAAATAAACTTCACCATAGTTTTACTTCCCTAACCTCCACGGGGAAGTGGGCCGGGTTGGAGGATGAGGTTTGGGTTACCTCATTCTCACAGGATAGCAATTCAGGGGGGGGAAAGTTTCTCTGCTGTTCATCAGTGGCTTGGCAAGGACTTGAATTAGTCTCTTAACTGTCTTATCTCAACTGTGCTGTCCAGATAAGACCTAAATGATGAACAGCACTTCCAACAGAGTCTATAATATTTCCCCAGCTTGGCCCTCCACTGCCACTCTTGATGGAAGGTAAAATATCACACATGAAGGACTACAAACGTTTGCGAGAGAAAAAAACAAAAATAGAAAATTCCAGGATATTAAAGTCTTCTGGTAGTTTAGACCTTTTCAGCAATAGCAGTTGTTATGTCCACAGTCCAGTTGTGCCAGGGTAGTGGGGTAGGCTGTGAAAAGGCCAAAGACAATGCCCGAAGACAGTATGGGAGACAGACAGACAAAGCTTAGGAGAGATTAGTGACTGCTTCAAGAAGAGTGCTGTGGCTACAGGATGAACAGGTAGCATCTTCATCCCTCAGGGCACTTTCCTAGGTAGTGTCTTTTTCCCAAACATAACCACAAATTGTTCAGCAAGACAATCCTTTCTGCAGTTTCCTCAGTCTGGCATCAGTTCCCACTCTGAGAGAAGTTTTATATGTTAGTCTGCAGAAGCAGTGACAACAATATTAGCTTGCTTGAATGAACTACATTCCAAGGAGCACCTATCCTGGTGTACTTGCAAGAAAGTAGCATTCCTACAGGTGACTTTGCCTTGTTCCCAGTGTGCATAAGAGAAAGCTTAGAGTCCTGCAAGATAGGATTGCTCTCATTGTTCCTTTAACTTGACTAGGCTTTTGAGAACAGAAAGGGGGTGTGCAAAGACATGGTGTTTTACTGTTCCCTTTTCTTTAGAGATGCAAAAGAGAGCAACACAAGAGGTTGCACATGTGGGCCATCCTCCCAGGGTCTCAGAGGTCGCTGCACATATTAGGTGCTTGGTGATTATTAGTTTTCCCCCTAACATACCTGTCCATAGGAATATGTGCCCACTGAAAACAGTGCTCAAAGCATTTCAAAATATTTACGTTTTTTCCCCAAAAGCCAATATTTCCAAGTGTAACATTCTGTTGTTCAGGAAATATTTCTAAGTACTATATGTGGCTAAAAGAAAGTAAATTATTCGTACTACCACACTAATCAGTTGTAGTTCATATATTTGAATGTTTTACTTCACATTAACCAACAAAAACTATGTAAGAATAATTTCCAAGGAAGTTCTGTACTTTTTTTAACCTTTGATTTTTAACACAACTTTAGGTTTACAGGAAGTTGCAAATATAGCAGAGAGGTCCTGTGTCCCTTCTCCCAGTTTCCCCACAATGATGGCATGTTGATGCAACTATAGTTCAACATCAAAGTCAGAAAATTGACACTGGTACAGTGTACATGCATTGTTCCACCCAGCTTTAGGATTTATGTAGGCGTGTATCACTACCACAATCAAGCTACAGAACTGTCCCATCACCACCAGGCTCCCGTTAGTGCTATCCCCTATAGTCACAATCACTTCCTTTATAGGTTTCATGTGACCTTTTTATTTCTCAAGGATCAATGGGATATGTGTGTGGCAAAATGGTCCCCTTGGACGTCCACAAGGTCGCCCACTCTCTTCATGTCTTGAACTCCAACATCACGTCTCCGAGGCCTTCCTGACCACTTTACTAAATACACACAGTGGCCTCTAACAGCACTTCAGGCTTGTCTCCCAGGCACCCTTACCATCTTCCATACTAAGACTTCCTTCATTTATCCTCCTTATTGTTCCTCCAAACCCCGGTCTTCCTAAATTTCTGCCCGCGTATTGCACGGCAAGGGAATGGGTGACAGAGGGGTGGGCTGGTGAGAGCTGGGGAGGGGGGCTGCTGGGAGCACAAGGCCTGACAGGAAAGCAGGTCAGCTGGGAGCTGGGGGGAGTCAGCTGAGAGCGATGCCTGCTGGGAGTGCAGGGCCTGCTGGGAGCTGAGACAGGGGAGGAATCGGGGCCTGGCGGGAAAGCAGGGCCTGCTGGGAGAACACACCTGATAGGAGCACAGGACCTGCTGGGAGCTGGAGAGGAGGGGGGAACCTGGTGAGAGCGAGGGGCCTGCTGGGAGAACACACCTGACAGGAGCGGCCCCTGAGGGTGACCAGTAGGGTGCTGAGGAGGAAGGCACTAAGGTGTGCTGTCCTGTTTCCAGGGAGGCAGGGCAGGGCGAGGCAGCCCGTGGGCCCTGCTGCATGGGGCCTGGGCTGGTTGGCCCTCAGGGACAGCCCACCAGCTTCACTGCCCTGCAGCAGGGGGACAGGACAGGCTCCCTCCCTAAGCCCGAGTGCAGGGGGCTTTCCTTGGAATGCGGGGTCCCTTAAAACGAATCAGGCTGGAAGAAGCTCTTGGGGCCTCCCCAGTTCCCCTGCCTCAGGGGAGCTGGAGTCCCCAGGACCACCTAGGGGACTTATCTGATGGGACAAAGCAGCCACACTTTGGTTTCTGGGCCAGTGTGTTTACTGTCCTTAAACAGGGACAGTCCTGTGATGCTAAGTGGGAAGTGCTGGGGTCCAAGCTGCCTTCTGCGAACTGGGAAAGTCCGGGGTGGACAGCACTCACACTCCCTCTCTCCGCACTCGGCCTGCACTGCCAAGGTGTGAATTAGGACAGCTGCCCCAACAGAGATTTCAGACCTTTCCTTTCATCACAAAGTGAAGAATAATATATTCCTCAGACTCCTCAGCCTCGAATTGCTTTACAGAGATAAAGGATTTTGTTTCCTGAAAACCAAACAAATTTGAAATGAAAGTTAAGATTAGCCTGGATTGTAGAAGGAATTTATTAAATAATATGGTAGAAGCATTGCAAGAACCTAAATAAGCTGGTGTTTTGTAGTATTTCTACTTAAGTTACTGAGTTTGTAGTACGAAACTAACAGGTTTAAAAAACTCTGGGTTAGCTTGAGATGTGATGAAAATGTTCAAAATGTATTGCATTGGTAGTTGGACAACTCTGAAGATAGTAAACAAAAAGGAATTGGGGCACTTTATTTTTTTATTTTTATTTATTTATTTAAAATTTTTTTATTTTTTGAATTGGGGCACTTCAAGTAGGTGAATTTATGTTGTGGGAATTATATCTTAACATGCAGCAAAAAATTTTAGAAAAATCACTAGAAAACCTAAAAAGTAAAATGTTGGTAATATATAACTGATTAAGTTTGCTAATTTTGTTATCTTTTTCTAACATGACATCAGCTACATGATGAGTTGGTATTGAAACCCTGTTGGTGAAGTAAATATAGCTTACTACCTTTTTATTACTGTTTTCTTTAAGGGTCTGATTGCTGAGACACATAGTCAACAAGAAGATATGAATGAATCTAGGCAGCAGTCACTGTTCTTCATGACACTTCCAGATTTGCACAAACTCTGTGCTGTCCAGATAATATTGAGTAACAGGATGGCAGATACTGAGATTAGGAGTACACAAATGAAGATGTGCAGGTAAAAAATACATCATCTAGGTCAAATGGTGGTTCCATTCCCAGCTTTCCAAGGAATCTCCATACTGTTTTCCATATTGGCTGCACCAATTTGCAGTCATACACCAGCATTGTATGAGTATACCTTTTCCCCCACATCCTTGCAAACACTTATTGTTGTTTGGGCTCTTAATAGCTGCCATTCTGACTAGAGTGAGATGAAATCTTAGAGTAGTTTTGATTTGCATTTCTCTAACTGCTAGAGATGTTGAACATTTTTTCATGTATCTATTGATTGTGTATCATCTTCTGAGAGGTGTCTGTTCAGTTCCTTGACCCATTTATTGATTGAGCTATTTGTTTTTTGGGTGTTTAGTTTTTTGAGTTCTTTATATACCTTAGAGTCCGTGCTCTGTCTGATGTGTGAGGGGTAAAAATTTGCTCCCAAGATGTAGGCTCTCTTTTTACCTCACTGATTGTTTCTTTTGCTGAGAAGAAGCTTTTTAGTTTGAATTCATCCCATTTAATGATTTTTTATTTTAATTCTTGTGCTATAGGAGTCTTATCAAGGAAGTTGGGGCCTACTTTTTCTTCTAATAGGCACAGTGTCTCTGGTTTAATTCCTAGGTCTTTGATCCATTTTGAGTTGAGTTTTGTGCATGGCAAGAGAGAGAGGGGTTTAATTTCATTTTGTTGCATATGGATTTCCAGTCCTAGCACCATTTGTTAAAGAGGCTGACTTTTCTCCAGTGTTATGTTTTTGGCGCCTTTTGCCAAATGTTTTCTCTGATATAAGGAGGCTGATTCATAGTGGGATTAGGAGGGGGATCATGGGAGGATTAGACAAACTCTAGATAGGGCAAAGGGGTGGGAGGGAAAAAGAGGGGCCATGGGGGTAAAAATGATGGTGGAATGAGATAGATATCATTACCCTAAGAACATGTATGAAGACACGAACTGTATGAATATACTTTATATGGAACTAGAGATATGAAAAATTATACTCTATATGTGTAATATGAATTATAATGCATTCATATATATATATAACAAATTAGAATAAAAAATTTAAAAATACATCATCTAAATAAGTTTTTAAAACTTTTTAATCACATAGGAGTCATTGTAGAAGTTTCGTCCTTTAAAGCAAAATATTCATTTAATCTGTATATATAATTTTAAAATAAAGGAATTCATTTTGACAGGGTATGTGGGATTACATTTAAGGAGGGTTTCAAAATACTTAAGATGTAATGTACTGTTGAGTTTTTATATTTGTGACCTCTTATGTGCTTTTTTTTAAATTTAAAATCTGTACACACATTCTTGAATTAAATTATATTCCTCAAAAGTTAGAGATACTAGTACATATTAATATTCATCCTTTTATAGTTACATGTTTAAATACTTTTTGCAAATCATATGATATATATAATGTATAACTATTATACATAGTAAACATTTATAGTAGTCTTTACAGGGCACTTAAAGGTACTGTAAACAGAACAAGAATAATTTCTTAATTTTCAAGTCAATAAAAGATACTGAAGAGTATTTCTTCAAGAGTTTTCTTGAGTATTTGACCCAGGATAGTCTTTGAAAACAGCTTAGTTGAAGCCTAAAGTATGATCCATAGTAATTGAGAACCCATCTTGTATTAATTCCTTAAATGATTTGAGGTACTTAAAGGATTCATAGAATACATGAGAAGATTTTGTCTTTAAATGAATTCCCTTTAAACGAATTTTCTTTATATGCAGATTTCCAGGGGCAAGAAGTGAGGTATTCCTCCATTTTCCTCTCATTTACAAGACTTTGCTTCCCATTATGTTTTCCCACCCAAGTTCATCAAGGAGCCTATAACCTTCTACTTATGTGTAATTTTATGATACTATTGAGGACTTAATTGTGACCCCTTTGGGAAATAGGTGGAAAAGTGAGATTTTATGCTGTTTGCCCTTGAATTGCAGACAGCAATGCCCATAGATTGGGGCTGTCTTAACTTGCCCACCCACTAATGTCAACCTGGAACAGCAAGCAGAGACCTGGCTATGTTAGATAATGGCAGGCCTTGTACCCGTTTCATGTGGGTTCCAACAAATATGAAGCCAACAGAAATAGGTTGGCCCATTTTGTATTTTGAGATAATCCCATACACATACTCATGGTTATCTAAATTAGTATTTTTGTAATGATTAGTAATGTTGAAATTTTCAAATTTCCATCTGTATTCCTTTTCCTGTTTTCTTTTTTTGGCCATTGAAACAGGATTACTGATAATAATTTGAATTATGACGATTTTTGTTGTAAGGCCAATTTTTTTTCCCTGTTGAAAACTAAACTGAATCCACTATCTACTTCTTTCCAGCTTGGGAAGAATTTCACTTTTGAAGGAAAAGAATATTGTTAATAGTTGTAATTTGGAAGTAATTGCTGATAGGTGAATCCTTAAAGCCTTTTATTAATGAATTTAGTGCCCTGTACTCACCACTGCTTCCTGCCATCCCCAGCCCCCCAAAAAAGGAAAGTAGAAGAAACAGGAGTTAAAAGAGAGATTCTTCACAGTGTTTAGACATTTTCAAGTCAACATGGGACAAAAATGGAATTTTGAAAAAGGAAATTAGATTCACAAATGAAAGAGATTGGGAAATTCGGATTTAGGGAAAACATCTCAGATTAATGTCAGCATATAAAACTTCATAATTCTCTAATTCACATATTGGCTAAGTCCCTACAATGTTAAAGGGTTCAAGATATTACTTGTGGGGAGTGATATAGAAATCTATAATACCTTCCTTTCCTAGAAGAAATCAAATATTAACTAAGTAGATTTCCTAAATATTCCAATAAAGTAAAAGTAGTAAGAAAGCCTACTTTGTAAACTGTGATCAAATTCACTGTGAAATTAATACATTTCTTATCCACAGGCAATTGCTGTTTTTGCATGAAGATATTCTTACATCACCTGTGCCTGGGATACTAAACCAAATTTGGGTGGTGATGGCGGTTGGTATTACTAATTAGTGGGAGTAAAATTAACAATTACTTAAGTGTCATAGCTGAATTTGAAGATTAACCACTCTATGTTGTAGTTTGCTCATACCAACAACAGACTAACTTTGGTATACCTGATGTTTAAAGTCCATTTTTGTGATTCTAACTTACTATTTAGTTTTCTCTGTCATAAATGCTAAAATAAAGACTATTAACAAATAAAACAAATGCATAGTACAAATTTTAAGATAGTAAAGGCTTAATACCTTTCATCATATTTTACTAGTTATGCCTAATATAAAGGAAGAAGTCTTCATTTCAATAAATCAACTATATATAAAGAACTCAGATCAATATTGCTTTCAATTTAGAAATTAAATATTTTGTATCAGTTCATTTTTTTATTGGAGCATTATAGGTATACATAATATTGGGATTCATTTTGACATATTTATACAAGTATATAACATAATTTGATCAATTTCATTCCCCAATACCACCCTTTCTTCCCTCCTCCCTGCCTCTGTACCTGTTCCTCTTCTTTACTGGTATCCCGTCTATTTTCATGAGATTCTTTCCCTATTTTTTTTTTCACTTTTGATCTCTGCCTTTCATGTATGAGAGAAAACATGACCATGATTTTCTGAGTCCCATTTATTTTGCTTAATGATGCTTTCAGGTTCCATCTATTTTTCAATCAATAAATGGGTCAAGGAACTGAACAGACACCTCTCAGAATATGATACACAATCAATAGATACATGAAAAAATGTTCAACATCTCTAGCAGTTAGAGAAATGCAAATCAAAACTACTCTAAGATTTCATCTCACTCTAGTCAGAATGGCAGCTATTAAGAGCCCAAACAACAATAAGTGTTTGCAAGGATGTGGGGGAAAAGGCACACTCATACAATGCTGGTGGAACTGCAAATTGGTGCAGCCAATATGGAAAACAGTATGGAGATTCCTTGGAAAGCTGGGAATGGAACCACCATTTGACCAAGATGATGTATTTTTTACCTGCACATCTTCATTTGTGTACTCCTAATCTCAGTATCTGCCATCCTGTTACTCAATATTATCTGGACAGCACAGAGTTTGTGCAAATCTGGAAGTGTCATGAAAAGACCCAAGTCAAAATTAGAGAAGAAAAAGGAGATACAAAGACATTTCTAAAATTCAGAGGATTGTTACAGAATATTTTGAAAACTTATTTTTGCAATAAGTTGGATATAGAAAACCTAAACACACCAGCAACAAGGAATAAGAAGATTAAAACAACAATAAAAAGCCTTTCAGAAGATTAAAACAACAATAAAAGATACTTGGGAATCAACTTAATGAAAGAGGTGAAAGATCAATATAATGAAAACTACAGAACCCTAAAGAAAGAAATCAAAGAAAACCTTAGAAGATGGAAAGATTACCTTGCTCTTGGATAGGCAGAACTAATATTATCCAAATGACAATACTACCAAAAAGAAAAGTTGAATTCTACCAGACCTTTAAAGAAGAAATATGTTGAATAGAAATGGTGAAAGAGGGCATCCATGTCTTGTTCCAGTTTTTAGAGAGAATGCCTTTAATTTTTCTCCATTTAGAATGATGTTCGCCTGAGGCTTAGCATAGATAGCCTTTACACTGTTGATATATGTTCCTGTTATCCCTAGTTTTTCTAGTGTTTTGAACATGATGTTTTTTGTCAAATGCTTTTTCTGCATCTATTGAGATGATCATATGATTCTTATCTTTGAATCTGTTGATGTGAAGAATTGCATTTATTGATTTCCGTTTGTTGAACCAACCTTGCATCCCTGGGATGAATCCCATTTGATCATGGTGCACAATCTTTTTGATATGTTTTTGTATTCGATTTGCCAGAATTTTGAGAATTTTTGCATCCACGTTTGTTAAACATATTGGTCTAAAGTTTTCTTTCTTTGATGTATCTTTGCCTGATTTTGGGATCAGGGTGAAATTGGCCTCATAGAATGAGTTTGGAAGTGCTGCCTCTTTTTCTATTTCCTGAAATAAATTGTAGAGTATTGGTATTAATTCTTCTTTAAAGGTCTTGTAGAACTCGGCTGTGTATCCATCTGGTCCTGGGCTTTTCTTGGTTGGTAAGGAAAGAGGTGAAAGATCAATACAATGAAAACTACAGAACCCTAAAGAAAGAAATCAGAGAAAACCTTAGAAGATGGAAAGATTACCTTGCTCTTGGATAGGCAGAACTAATATTATCCAAATGACCATACTACCAAAAGCATTATACAGATTTAAAGCAATTCTGATCAATCAAAATAGCCTCAAAAACAAACAAAAACAAAAACCTGGGAATAAATCTAATCAAAGAGGTAAAGACCTCTCCGATGAAAACTATAAAAAACTGAAAAAAGACACAAGAGTATGGAAAGATCTTCCGTGTTCTCAGATAGGCACAATTGATATTGTTAAAATGGCCATACTAACAAAACCAGTATACAGATTCAATGTAATCCCTAACAAAATACCAACATCCTTCTTCAAAAAACTAGGAGAAAAAAAGATCTATAATTCATTGGGAAGAATAAAGGACCCCAAATAGTCAAAACAATTCTAAGACAAAAAAAAAATACTTGATTTCAAATTACACTACAGAGTTATAGTTACTACAGAAACTACATGGTACTTGTATAAAAACAAACAACATAGACCAATGCTTCAGAATAGAAGATGCAAAACCAAACCCACCTAAATAAAGTGGGTTACCTTGACAAAGATGCCAAAAACATACATTGGAGAAAAGATATCCCTTTAAACAAATGGTGCTGGCAAAACTGATTACCATGTGAGATTTCTGTAATGTTTACCATATATAGAAGAATGAGACTTTTCTATCTCCCTGCACAAAGGGCAACTTGAAATGGACCAGAGACCTAGGAATTAGACCAGAAAATATGCAATTCCTAGAAGGAAATGTGGGGTCAATACTCCAGCCTGTAGGTCCAGGCAAGGACTATCTCAATAGGAATCCCATAGCTCAGAAAATAATGCCAAAAATTAATAAATGGAATGAAGTCAAATTAAAAAGCTTTTGTACAGCAAAGGAAACAATTAAGAATGTGAAGAGAGAACCTACAGAGTGGGAGAAAATTTTTGCTAGCTACTGTTTCGATGGAGTATTAATATGAAGAATATATAAAGAACTCAAAAAACTTAGCACCAAACAAACAACCCAATCAATAAATAGGTAAATGAACTTCACAGACACTTCTCAAAAGAAGAAATACAAATGGTCAAAAAAATATTAAAAATGTTCAACATTTTTAGTAATTAAGGAAAAACATATCAAAACTACACTGAGATTTTATCTCACTCCAGTTAGAATGGCAGTTATTAAGAATACAAAAAATAATATATGCTGGGAGAATGTGAGAAAAAAAGAACACTTCTAAATTGTTGGTGGAATTGTAAATTAGTATAACCACTATGAAAATTGGTATGGAGTTTCCTCAAATGACTTAGCTATACCACTCCTTAGTATTAATCCTAAGGAATTAAGTCATTAAACTATAGCAGTACATGCATACCCATATTTATAGCAGCATAATTCACAGCAGTGAAACTATTAAATCAACCTAGGTGTTTATCACTGGGTCAATGGATGAAGAAAATGTTGTATATATACATAATGGAGTTTTATTTAGCCATAAGGAAAAATGAGATTATGTAATTTGCAGGAAAAGGCTTGGAACTTGAGAACATTATGTTAAATGAAATAAGCCAAAATCAGAAAGTCAAGGATCATATGTTTTTTTTCTCATATGTGATAGTTAAAGAATAAAAAGGAAAAGAAAATGATTGGGAGGAATCTCATGAAAATCAAAGGGATGTCAGTAGAGTATAGGAAAGATACCAGGGAGATGGAGGAGGAGAGGGAAAGGGAAAATACTGGGGAATAATATTGGCCAAATTATATTGTCATGTTGTGTGCATGTATGAATATCCCACAACAAATTACAACTATAATGCACCAATAAAATATATGGAAAGAGGAAGGAAGGAAGGACAGACCTAGACCTAGGTCTTTTTCTCTCCCTTAAGAACACAGGATATTATCATCTTTAAATATTTGCTAATCTGTTAGGTTAAAAAAAATATTTTCCTTTAAATTGTATTTCTTTCATTAGTAAGTTACATCAATTAAGTCTTTTGAAATTGAATTTCCATTTATGTACATTTTCCATATTTGTGTCTAAGAATCTATTACACATTAAGGAAAGAGTCATCTATGAAATGTATTGGTCTTTCCCTTTCTGTGGCTTCTGGGGTCATGTCAACTACCAAAGAGACTTTCCTTACTTTGAGAATGTGCCCACAAATTCTAAATCAATGAGATAATGATTATCATTTCAAGGTATAGAAACTACTAGGATGCTAGCATGACTCCAGGCTCTCTGTTATGTTATGCTTAAAATCTTTAGGTATTTATTACATTATCTAATTATATATCACTTATGTCCTTTTTAATAATGTGGGTTTTTGTTACAGATACCATTTTTTAAAGCTGGGAAACTTAATGCCTATATTGAAAAATATGGAGCTAAGGTAAGTTGTTTTTTTAAAGAATAATAATTCCAGATGTTTTTATATTGATTATAGTGTATTCAGCTTCTTTTGCTAGCAAAAAATATTGAAGTATATTTCTCATAAGCTATTGGTATGCATGTGAAAGAACCCTACAATTTTTTCCAAACAATTTTTGTGCATACTTGGTACAGAAAGAGAAGACAAGTCTTATTTTGTTGTTGTTATTGAATACTTACCATAGGCATTTTATGTGGCATAATCTCATTTAGCATAGACATCTTTAAATAAATGAACTTCCCCATTTTTTCAGATGAAGAAAATGAAATCCAGACAGGTGGAATTATTATCCACAGTTATATAGCTAGTTGTGGAAGAACAAAACATAGGTTGTATTCTATATGGTGATGAAATTCTGAATCTTAGCAATGAGGAAAAACAAATTTTTGCAGTTGATCACATCTATATATTTGTAAACCAAGTCATGGAGTGTTGGCTAATGCTCACTTTATGCCTCTGCAAGTACCTCTGCAGCACTGTATCATTGATGATTCTCAACACTGCTGTTCTTTGTCTCAAGATCTTCTGGGGTTCAGAACAGTGAAATTTCTGGTCAGCTCCAAGGTGAGATGCTTCCTTTCGGTTCCAAGAGGATGGTGGTTCAGAATACTTGGAGGTGCTTTGAAGTTCCCTGAGCAATCTTTAAATAACCTGAAAGTTTATTTCAACCATGACTCTCAGTGTGTGGGAAAACAGTATTGCTCAGGACCAGTGTAGAAAGCTTACAGTTAAATCTTTTTGCTAAGATAAATCTTTGGTCACCAAAAGATTCTTGTCATCTTTGAAAAACTACTTATGAACTTTGAGAACCAAATTTATAATATATTGTTTACCTAGAATGAGGACCTATGTCTTTCAGCAATCCCTGAGAAATTTTCCCTTTATTGTGGAAAGTATTTCATGATTTAATGCAGACCTCTTTGCTGTCTTACTGGTTTGTTTTTGTAGTATTTAATTTTCTTATTAATATATTGATTTTAAAGGTCAAAATTATATTATTTTTGGATAAGGTCATGACAAATAACAAAAGGACTTGGTGCAATATGACTTTTAAGATGAACTCTAAATTTTAAAACAGTTTTTTTCTGAGCATAAAATAGGTAGCATTTCAGTATTGATTTAATAAAAGAATGCTTATACTAAACATTGTCATTTTATATTTACATTAAAATTATAAGAAAAATTAAAATTGAGAAAAAATGTCACATGTAGTCCTTACATGCCATTAAAAATGCATATACTATTATGTCTTTTCTTCTAGGCTTTTAAATCATACCTTGAATTTCATCAGTGTAAGCTGTCACATCCACAAAATATTTAAAATATTCTCATTCCTACTAAGTAAATTTGCTTTGCCCCTTTCAGACTTCCAAACTCTGAATTCCTTACTATTTATGAGTTTTTCCTCAGCCTCTCATTTCCATATCCTCACTGATTCTTCATGGTTATGTTCAATTTTCCTTTATGTACTTGATTTTGTATAACAGCCAACATGATCAGTAGATATTTATTGAACACCTATAATATGCTGAGAACTCTACTTATGTCATGTGACATTTTTCTCAATTTTAATTTTTCTTATAATTTTAATGTAAATATAAAAATGACAGTGTTTAGTATAAATATTCTTTTATAAATAAAACTATAGATCAGACAAAGTCCCTGCATTCAGGAATCTTTTTTTAATTGGTTCATTATAATTATACATAATGATTAGATACATTATGCCATATTTGTCCAGATACATAATTTGATCGATCTCCTACCGATTTAGCTTCCCTTTCCTTCCCTTACTCTTTCCCACTGATCTCTTTCCTCTATCGATCTATCATCTATTATTATTATTATTATATTATTATTTTTTAAAATTAGAACATTGTAATTATATGTAAAAGCAAGATTCTTTGTTGTAAATTCATGCATGAATGTAGCATAATTTGGTAGTTTGTGCTCCCTCATACTTTCTCTCTCTCAATCCCCTTCTTCCACTCTGTTTGTCTCCTTTCTATTTTTGTGATATCCCGTGGTATTCATTCTCTTCCTCCCCCCCATTCCCCACATGCCCCAGCTTTCACATATGGGAAAAAATTTTGACCCTTGATTTTATGAGTCTGGCTTATTTCATTTAGCATGATGTTCTCCAATTTCATCCATTCAACAGAAAATGATATAATAATTTTATTCTCCTTTATGGCTGAGTAAAACTCCATTGTGTATGTATACCATATTTTCTTTATCCATTTGTCTGATGACACCTAGCCTGGTTCCATAACTTGACTATTCTGAAATCCACTACTGTAAACATTGGTATGCATGTTTCACTTTAGTATACTTGTTTTAATTCTTTTGGATAAATACAAAGGAGTGGGATAAGAGGTCACATGATATTTCCATTCCTAGTCTTTCAGGAATCTCCATACTGCTTTCCAAAGTGGTTGTGCTAATTTGCAATTCCATCAGCAACATATAAGTTTATCTTTTTCCTCATATCCTTACAAGCAAACATTGTTACTTTTATTCTTAATGATTACCATTCTAAGTGGGTTGAAATGAAATTTCAGTATAGTTTTGCTTTGCATTTTCCTGATTGTTAAGGATGTTGAACATTTTTAAAATATTTTTGTTGGCCATTTGTATTTCTTCTTTTGAGATATATAAACTCTAAATAGACCAATATCAAGCACTAAGATTCGATCGAGCAGAAGGGTGAGAGTGGAAGGGAGGGGGCAGGGGGTTAGAAATGTTGGTGGAATGTGATGAACATCATTATCCAAAGTATATGTATAAAGACACAAATTGGTATGAATATACTTTGTATACAACTAGAGATATGAAAATTGTGCTTTATATGTTTAATACGAATTATTATGCATTCTGCTGTCATATATTAAAAAATGAATAAAAATATTTTTTAAAAAAATGGTCTGGGGATGCAGCTCACTGGTTAAGCACCCCTTGGTTGAATCCCATGTACCAAATAAATAAATAAATATAAAAATAAACTTTAAAAAAAAGTGTTCCAACAAACAAAAGCCCAGGACAAGATAGAGTCTCAGTTGAGTTATACCAAACCTGGAAAGATAAAATAATACCAGTTCTTCTCATATCATTCTATGAGATAGAAAATGGAGTAACATTCCCAAATTTATTCTATAAAGGCAGTCTTACCCTGATACCAAAACCAGATAAGGACAAATTTAGAAAAGAATAGACCAATATTCCTGATGAACATAGATGCAAAAATCGTTAATAAAATATTTGCAATCTGCATTCAGAAACATACTGAGAAGATTGTACACCAGGATCAAGTTGGTTTTATTTCAGTGCAAGGTTGGTTCTATATATGCAAATCAATAAAAGTAATTCATTCCATAAATAGAATTAAGGGGGAAAAAATCTCATGATCCTCTTGTTAGATACAGAAAAAGGCATCAACAAAATCCAGTGCCCATTCATTTTTAAAACACTGAAGAAAATAGGGATAAAAGAAACTTACCTCAACCTTATAAAGTCTACATATGACAAACCCAAAGCCAACATCATACTGAAGGGAGAAAAACTGAAAGCTCTTCCTTAAAACATCAGGAACAAGACAAGGATGTTCTTTCTCACCATTTCTACTCAATATAGTACTTGAAACTCTATCCAGAACAGTTAGGCAAAAGGAAATCAAAAGGATATAAACTTGAAAAGAAAAAATAATCTCTGTTTGCAGATGATTCTATACTTAGAAGAAACCTCCCCCGCAACACACACACACATAAAAAACACTCCATCAGAAGACTTCTAGAGATGATAAACAAATTCAGCAAAGTAGCAGAATACAAGACCAACACACAAAAATCAATAGCTTTTCTATACATCAATAGCTTTCCTATACACTGCTGGGAAAGAAATGAGGAAAACAATTCTATTCACAATAGCCTCAAAAAATAAAATAAAATAAACTGTAACCAAAGCGGTGAAAGACCTCTACAATAAAATTATAAAATACTGAAGAAAATAAATTGAAGTTTTTAGAAAATAAAAAGATCTCCACATTCCTGGATAGACAGAATTAATATTGTTGAAATAGCCAGTTTACCAAAAATGATCTATAGATTCAATATGATCTCCATCAAAATATCAATGCCATTCTTCACAGAACTAGAAAAAACAGTGCTAAAATTCATATGGAAGAATAAAAGACCTAGAATATCTAAAGCAATTCTGAGCAATACAAACAAGGCTGGAGGCATCACAATACCTAACTGTGAGTTATACTACAGAGCTATAGTAATAAAAACAGCATGGTATTGGCATAAAAACAAACATGAATACCAGTGGAATAGAAGATACAAAGGCAAACCTACACAGAAAGTGATATTATCCTTGATAAAGGTATCAAAAACATGTTGGGGAAAAGACAGCCATTTTTTGTCAAATGGTGCTAGGAACGCTGAAGAATCAAACTAGATCTCTCTCTCTCTCTCTCTCTCTCTCTCTCTCTCTCTCTCTCTCCACAAAAATTTAACTCAAAATGGATCAAAGACCTAGGAATTAAATCACAAACTCTCCAACTGCAAGGATAAAACATAGTGTCAGCACTCCAACATGTTGGCATAGCCATCAACTTCCTTAATAAGACACCTAAAGCTCAAGAAATAAATCCAAGAATGAGTAAGTAGGATGGCATCAAATTAAAAAGCTTCTGCACAGGAAAGGAAATGAGAGCATAAAGAGAAAGCCTACAGAATGGGAGAAGATCTTTGGCAGCTACTCTTTCTATAAGTGATTAATATTCAGGATATATAAGAACTCAAAAGCTTAACATCAGGAAAAATTAATTAACCCAGTCAATAAATGGGCAAATGATCTATCAGGGAAAAAAACCCACTCTATCTAAAGTTTTTGGAAGAGTTTGTGTCCAGTTTTATTATTTCTTCCATAAAGGTGTGATAAAATTCACCAACAAAGTTATCTGTCCATTAACTTATGAGAAGGTTTTTAACTAAGATTTTGATTTTTTGAGTAAGTAATAGGGCTACTCAAGTTATATACTTCCAGGAAATGGAAAAAGAACATTTCATCTAAGTTGTCAAATTTATTGCATAAAGTTGCTTATAATATTCTCTTCTCTTTTATATAGAATCTGAAGTGATGTCACTTCTCATTCTTATCATCTCCCCTACTTCCCTCCTCCCTCATTAGTCTAGTTAGAGATTTGGCAATCTTGTTGCTTCTCAAGGAATAAACTTATGGGCTCATGGATTTTTTTACTCCGGTTTTACTGTATTATGTTTCAGTGATCTTCATCTTAGTCTTGGTTATTTCCTTCTGCTTTGGGATTAGTTTGCATTTTTATTTTGCTTTTCCCTCATTTCTCAAGGTGGAAGTTGAGATTATTGATTTGAAAGCAACCTTCTTTTTGTTACTGTTGTTGAAAATGTGCTTGTTGCATATGTACACATTTATGATATAAGAAGTCCATAGGGTTAACTAACAGGTTTTCAAAGGGAAATTTTAACTAAAAATATTAGAATTCACTTCTCACACCTTCTTTTTAAATTTAGAGACATGTTATGCTATTTCCTCCTACATGTATGTTTTGTTTTGATTTTCTTCAGTAAGAAATGCTTTCTAACTCCTGTCTGATAGCTTTTCTGATCTATGCATTGTTTAAAAGTATGTTTTATAGTTTCCAAATACTTGGGGATTTTGCAGGGATCTTTCTACTATTGATTTCTCATTTAATTGTTGTTAGAGAATATGTTTTATATAACTTGAATTTTAAAAAATTAGTTGTTTTGCTTATATACGCTACAGAAGATGAATTATTTTAGTAAATATTTCTTGTCCCCTTGAAAAGAATGCATACTCTGATCTCATTGTGTGAACATTCTATAAATGTTAATCATGTCACATTGGTTGATGTTATGTATAATATGGGGAGAAAATCTCCTTGGCTCACTTTTATGCATGTCTTTCTCATATTTGCAAGGAAAGCCTTTTCTTCTGGACTGTATTTTCAAGGATGTTTATATAGTGAACAGTATGGTTCTTGCCCATCTTTGTCACATTCATCTATACCCAGATGAATCCTCAAGAGGGATTTTCTGCTGATATTTAGAGTTTGCTCTCAGTGTAGCTCTCTCCTCTCCAGTATAACACCCTCAAAAGTAGAAAACTAGCTTCTTTAGCCCCCCTGGGCTCTTGGCTCTCTTTCCTCAATGCAGAGAGACTACCAACTTCTTCTTCATTTTCCCTCCCTAATTGCAGCCTGAAAACCCTCTCTAATCAATAAATTGAGGAAGCCACAGGCTTATCTTGGGTTTCCCTTCACTTGGAGATCACTCTTCTTTGTTACCTGATGTCCAGTATCTTATGACTCATTATTTTATATAACTTCCAGTTGTTTTGCAGTATGGAGATTCAACACAGAACCTTAAACATGCCAGGCAAGCACTATATCACTAAACTACAACCCTTGCCCAACTTGCCTAGGTTTTTAGACATTTCAAGTACAAGGATAAATCTGGTTGGTCAGAAGTGAAAATCCTGATTTTAAAAATTATTTACAAATAGAGATAATTTGTTGGTTGCATATGTGCCCATCTAAGTAAGTGCTTAACCATTTCTAATTTTGAATTAGAGTGAATAATAATGAAAAAAATATCACAAAATCATTCTGCCTGGATTTTTCTGTATGGACCAGAAAGCAAAGTTGAAGGTTTTCAACAATAGGAGTTCTCAGGGTTTAGGTTTCCTGGGCCAGGGTAAACAAGAAAATTTGGCCATGTTGCCTAGCAGTACTGATGGTTTCAAAGTGAGTATCTTTTAATGTTTCTTTAACTTAGAACCATATAGCACAAGCTGTAGCAATGACCATAATTTTTCTCTAGAATAGCCCAGTTTGCTGAGTGGTGATCTCAGCATACAGACATTTGCAATGAATTTATAAGGAAATAGTAATTGCTCTCAATTTTCCCTTTGATATTTTTAGATGGAGGCTCCACAAAGAGTAATTCCTATAATTCTTCAAAACTGCCTTTTGTATTCATTCACGGCTAGACTTACACCAGCCTGGAATAGAACTGGCCATCTCTTGGTGCAAGGTGATTATGTCTGTGAGTCATTGGGACTTTCTGACCTAGATTACTCCATTGTGTACAGCTGTTTTTAATTTAAGGTATCTTATTTTAAGGGATTAGTTCTTAGAATAGCTCCAACTAAACATTCTCAAGCAAGCCAACAACAAAAAAATGTCATCTCCTTCCTTTGGAATTATACAGAAGGCTGCTGATAGATCTTTAAAAATAATTTTATTATATAGTACTTGGTATTTAGGAATAAACAAGCTATGAAGAATTATAAAATGAACACAGGTTCTTGGTAACTTGCATTTTGTTGAAATCTGATGGTTTTCTAAATATTTTATAGCAGGAGATAAATATTTGAGAAAAAAATTGGGCATTTCTTTCCTTTCAATTGAAGAGATTTTTTTTTCTAAGCTGTGATAAGATATTCCTTATATAATTTTTTCTTAAAGTATTTTTATACCTTGGTAATTTCATATCAAAAGTTATATTTATCAAGCATGATTATTTCTGAGTTATAATAATATGGTGTATTCTATGACTTTTTTAAGGAAGAGATTTTCTTTCTCAAATGGGAAAGCAAAATGCTGTTGGTAAGTAAATATGCATGTTAATAGATAAAACATTAATATAATTAGTAGTTGTTAAAACAATATTAAGGTCATTGGGTTATTATAATCTTGATGACCAAGTTATAACAGAATTTAATCAGATAGAATTATAATCAGAATTTTACTTGGGAAATCACTTCTATTTGAGGAAAATTCACTCATATTAATTGGAAACACACTATATTTTTATTTTCTTAAAGAAAATTATGACTGTGAAGGAATTCAATTCTGCATGTAATTATAGTTTCCAGTCAAGTCATCAAAACTTTTCATTAGTTCTGATGTAAGTCAAAGCTTTAGTTTAGTTTAGGTTAGTTTTGTTTGGTTTGGTACCAGGATTTGAACTCAGGGGCACTCAACCGCTGAGCCACATCCCAAGCCCTATTTTGAATTTTATTTAGAGACAGGGTCTCACTGAGTTGCTTAGTACCTTGCCATTGCTGGGGCTCGCTTTGAACTCATAATCCTCCTGTCTCAGTCTCCTAAGGTGATTACAGGTGTGTGCCACGGCACCTGGCCAAAGCTTTAGTTTTATGAAAATATTCTTTTCTTCTTAAAAAAGATTGTCTAAAGGGACATAGATAATCTGAAATAAATGGTTTACTATAAGATCCAACCAAGTTTTTTTCAATTGATTTGCATTGTTGTATTGCAGGTGGACAGTAGTCCTGAAGTAGCAGATGGGTGGGAATCCTCAGCAAACAGTAGAAGTTATTAATCAGTCCTGGTAGCCTTTTCCACCATTTGGGAATAACCTTAAAACCCTGCACATAATCTACAACTATTGGAGTTGAGGAAACTGTCCAGCTGAGAACCATTTGCCCTCTGGCACTAGTTTTATTTTTCAGTAGTGAAGTGGTAGTTGCTGTACTCTAGGTCTGGAGGAATGGGTTCATTACTTTAGTTTCATCCCCAAACACTAGCATGAGACTATAGTTAGAGATTAAAGATAACAGTGTAGAAGAGCAAAATTTCTTACTCTTGTATAGAACATATTTTTTTTACTTTTATTGAAATATACCAAGACATAACTTAGAAATTGTAGGTATATACTCATTGAATTTTTGCAAACTAAACATATTCTCATAAGCAGTTCTCAGATCAAGAAACATTGCCAATACTCCTTACTCCCCTAATTCTTCTTCAGATAATATTCCTTCCCAAGGTTACCACTATCCTGACTTGTCAAAAGTAATTTTATTTATGAAAAAGTAAGGAAGAGGCCTCAGAGCTCTAGGAGATCTGGAATATTTCTGCCAGTATATTTCAGGAAATTTGATAGTAAAAGACCATTCAAGTCAGAGGCCTAGAAAGAAGACAGTCTCCACTCTTAGTTTGTAAGACTTCAGGTTCGTTAAGGTATTTGTAGGCTTTCATCTTAACTGGAGAGTGCCTTGTGTTTCTTGTTGTAATCCTCTCTCTCTCTCTCTCTCTCTCTCTCTCTCTCTCACACACACACACCCATATTTTTTCATACCTTTGTCTTCTTTTAGATATCTGTAGACTATCAAATATCCTATGGTAATTATTTGAATTTTACTATGTAAAAATCTGTTATTAACTTAGTTTCTAACTTGAATAAGTTAAAGTGATTTTTGTTACTAAAATAGTTTAATGGGATGTAATAATAATTCCAAGCAGTTCATAGTTAATTGTATTTTTCAGTATTGGACATCAATGTAACAGAAACTCAAGTTTGTCTAAGTATAGAAGTTTTCACCATCAGACTGCCACCACCTGAGGTATCACATGTTTTGTTTCTATAATTTATATATTCCTATATAATTAATATATTTGTTAATATTACCAACATGCTATTAGATTTTAATTTTTAATATGAAGTATGATGGGAGGGTTTTTGTTATCACAGAAGCAAAAAAATCCATACTATTAAGTGCTTGATATATTTATATTGTCCTAAATATTCTTTCTCAAAGAAAATATAATTTCAGTGTATTTAACACAGGTTCTATCATATTATCCCTTGTTCAGAAATATTTTTAGATGGCATCCAAAACTCCATAACCTTATCCTGTCTCAAGATCCATTTCATACCTCTCTTTTATACCTCAAAATAATAAAAGCACAATTTTAGCTCATACTAAATGTAATATTCACCCCTTACCCTTGGCATTCTGGTAGCGTTATTTTGTTGTGCATCTATGTTTTATAACACTCTCTGTCGTCTTTGTGGATATATCTTCTATTTTGCTAATTTCCATAGCACCTAGTATAGAGTACTATACATTAGTAGTCTCTTAAGAAGTGTTATTTTCTTTCCTTTACACCAGTTATTCCCAACAGAAGAGGACTTAGGAGAAAATGAATGATTTAGCTTCCCATGAAATATTTGGCATCTGTCTGGAAACAGTTTTGGTTATCACAATGTGTGGGGGAGGTGATATTGCTACTGGCATCTAGTGGATAAGAAGCCAGAGATGCTGCTGAATATCCTACTGAGTACAGGACAACCACAACCACCCTGATACCACCCAACAAAGAATTATCCAGCCCGAAATGTCAATAGTGCTGAGGTTAAGAAATCCCAGGCCTAAGAGAGATGACTCTTCCTTTGCTTAGGATGTCCCTTCTAACTGGCCATATAAGTGCTCATCCTTTAAGGGCCCCTCAAGTGCTATTCCCTCATTCATTTTTTTCTCTTTAATTTTTGATATCCTGTTATGGTGAGACAATGGATAGGTCAGAGATGAATAGAATCTACTTTTCTGCCTTCACGAATTATGTAAGTTAGTAGGGAAGCTGACTTGTATATAAACTGAAATGTGTGATATTCCATGCTTATCTTGGACTGATGAGAAATTTTTCCAAGGCTTCAAACCCTATCTGATCTCATTTAAACCCTCCTATCTGCTGTACTATACTCATATACTATTTACATTTTAAGAATTATATTATTTTTTATAGTTTTGAGTTCCTTTATAAGCATCATGAGTATTAATACTGTATTTTCACATTTAAATTTTCTTCAGATGATACTTTATACCTATGTTTGAAACTAGATTGACAAAGAGGAAGAAGACATTTTGAGATTAGAACACCTGTACAAATTATCATTCCAAAATGGGACATTTCTGTGAGTGGAAAGGGTTAACCTGATAAAATATTGGCCTAATTTACATGAACTGGTCATACCATTTATTATTGGGAAGACAAATCAGCTATTAGAAAAAGTAGACTATCTGAACCCTAGAATTAGGCATATTTACCCACCCACTTATGGCATAGTGGAAAAACCACAGTCTTTTCTGGGGAGATCAGGCCCTGTACTGTATATGACAAAGAGAACAGAGGACATCAATTTTTGCCAGCAGGCCAGCTCCCAAGAAAAAGAAGGAGGGGGGCTGGGATTGTAGCTCAGTGGTAGAGCACTTGCCTAATATGTGTGAGGCCCTGGGTTCGATCCCCAACACCACATAAAATAAATAAACAAAATAAAGCATTGTGTCCATCTACAACTAAAACATATATATATAAAAAAACAGGCTTCTTTAAAAAAAAAGAAAGAAAAAGAAAAAGAGGGAGGAGTTCAGCCAAGCATACCTGCTTATTTATCCCAATTTTACCAACCACCTACTCTACCTTAGAGAATAATAGGTGGTAGAGCAGAGTGATACCAGGAATGTGTGTTAGCAGAGCTTTCTAGACATGGAAGGAAAACTGGAAATGGGACAGACGCGTTGCTCTCCTCTTGTCAATACTATATACTGTGTTAGTTAGCTTTTCATTGCTGTTACCAGAATTCCTGACGAGAACAACTTAGAGGAGAAAAGATTTATTTTGGCTCATAGTTTCATAGGTCTCAGTCCATGGTCAGCTGACTCCATTGCTCTGGGCCTGCCATGAGGCAGAACACAAGGCAGGAGACTGTGGTAGAGAAAGACTGCCCAACTCAAGGCAGCCAGGAAGCTGAGAGAGAAAGACATCAAAAGTCCAAGGATACTGGACTGGGATTGTGGCTCAGTGGTAGAGCGTTCCCCTAGTACAGGCGGGACCCAGGTTTGATTCTCAGCACCACATAAAAATAAAGGCATTCTGTTGTTTTTATCTCCAGGGGGGAAAAAATCATTCATATTCTCTCTCTCTCTAAAAAAAAAAAAAATGTCCAAAGATAGAGATAAGGACACACCCCAATGACTTACTTTTTCTGACTAGGTTCCACTCCCAGTAGAATATTCAGATATCAATGGGTTAACTCATCAACTGGATTAACTGATGAGGTCTGACCCTCATGATCCAATCATTGCCTAAAAGCCCTACCTCTGAACCTTGCTGCACTGAGGACCATGATTTCAGCACATGAGTTTTAGGGGAATATTCCAGATCCAAGCCATAACATACATTCAATATATGCCTATCAAATTAAATGAATCCCCTAAATAATGATTGATGATCAGTTTTTCTGAATTTCATCTTTATTTACCTGTTTTATAATGGCATTTTCAGCATCGAGTTGCTATAAAAATTAGTTTCATACATGTTCATGTTCCTACTAAATTGTAATCTTTTGTAGAGTTTAGTGTCTGCCTTATTCATCTGTGTCCTCCATAACTAAAGGATAATTGAATTTAATTTTTTTCTTATCAAAGTCTAATATTGGTTATTAGACCAAGTGAAGGAAATATGAGTGAAGAGGGAAGGAGGAGAATGCTTTTTGTCTCTCTTCCCTCCAGTTCATCTTCTGTGCTTTAATTTTCCTTTTTAAAATCTACTGTAACCTCCACTGTGTGGAGATGAAAGATGTAAGATGAAAACTCAATTGTTTAGTGTGACATACAAGGTCCTCAGTGAATTGATCCAAACTACTTTATATGTAGCTTCGTCTACCATCCCTCCTTTCCTATAGACAAGTTGTGAATTTTTTTCTCATCTTTTCATGTGTTTGCTCATACTGTGCTATAAGCCCTCACTGCCCTTTCTCCAGCTCATTTTTGGAGACTTAACTGGATTATTACTCATTGTGAAAACTTTCCAGCTCGCAAGGCTTCTCTCTCTTTGTTATTGTTTTCTATGCAAATGTCTTATTAAACTGAAAAGTCTTAGAGGAGAGGGTCTGTGTCTTACTAACTGTTCCATCAAAGGAGTTCTGTTCTATTGGACAGCTGCCTATTGGACGTCATAATGTATATGTGCAAGATGCTGGTGAGAGATATCTTTTCCTTCCAAAAGTTTTATCTATATATAAATTTACCAGAAGATGAGAACATTTACTGAATACTGGTTAATATTACACCATAGGTTAGAATCATATTGAAATTCCCAGTTCTTAACTTAATAGTAAGAACACTTTGAGCATGTTATTTATCTCTCTGAATCTCACTTTTTCTAGAACATTGTGGATGATATCTACCTCATGGGTTAAATTATATTAAGTGCTTCACACAGCATGTAGCCTATAATACAAGTTAAAAAGTGATAGCTTTTAATATTATAAGTAAATAGATTGAGACAGAGGTTAGATAATTGCTCTAGACCTTAAGTGTAGTAAGTAAGCAATTCAAGGTTTAGTTTGTACTATTTTTTAGTTGTAATATTTTTTAGTTGTTAAACTATACTATGCTTCCTTCATTTAGATTTAGGTTCCTTGGCTTAAAGATTATTATTATTTTTTTTGGTACTAAGGATTGAACCCAGGCCTCACGCATGCAAGGAAAATACTAACTGAGCTATATCCCAGCCCTCCTTGGTTTAAATTTGTATGCTTCATAGAGCCTTACAGAAGTGGGTACTATATATATAATCTGCTTATTTACACATTTGTTCTTAAGCTATAGACAGCCATTTATTGGTGATCATAATGTATATGACACATATATTACATATATATGGTATCTAGTTATATTACACACACATATATGTGTGTGTGTGTGTGTGTGTATATATATATATATATATATATATATATATGACAGTTATGTAACAATGTTTGGCGATGTAGTATCAAGTTTTATAGAAAATATATTATTAAATTTAGGGATTCAGATAAAAAGAAGATGTCTGAGAGAGTTCATCCTTGAAACCTTTGGAACTAATACATACTATTTTCTACCATTTTGTTCTTAAAAAATCTCCTTTCTCCTTTTTCCAGAATTTTATATCATTTATTTGTGGTTTTTCTTTTACTTACCACTTCAATGTTGCTATTTCCTAGGGTTCCATTATCAGCCCTCCCTTCTTTCCTGTAGCAGGTTCATCCATTCCCATGGCTTCAACCTATACACCTCTACCTCCCAAATAATCTAATGTATTTCTCTGTTCTCTCATAGACATTTTCACATAAATATACCAATGGTACTCAGACTCAATTATGATGTCTAAAAATGAATGTATTTTTGTCACCTCCCCCAACCCAGATCTATTCCTTCTTTATATTTATTCTTTGACAACTGCCAACAAAAGTCAGTAAGTACCTTTTAAGAGACTTCAGAATCAACTTTCGCTCATCCTCTTCCTCACTTCTTCTATTTGTCTTTTAAGCCTACCTTGGTCTCTGTAATTGGCTCCTCTCTCTCAATTTCCATTACTGTTTTATACCAGTCTTTCCCCCTTCTATTTTATTCTCTACTTCTCATAATGCCACAGAGTTCTCCTTTTAAATCAAAGGTCCCCAACTAACTATCTCTAGTATTTCAATGTTGCCTAGAAAATTAAGTTCACATTCTTTAAATTGACATTCTAAGGGAAAAAATATTTACTGAGTACCTGTTTATAAGTATGGTTTTAGTAACATAAGGATACTTCATAAATATTTGTTTTGTAAATAGATATCATGGGTTAGCATTCTCTTGGGTAGTTTGCTAGTCTTTAGAATAATCTTTGTTGAGAAAGACCAGTGTGGACAAGTGCTGGTATCATGGAGATCCCAGCAATAATTGGCTTGAGTCTTTGAGCAGTGTTGAAAATTCCCACTTGAATATAAACTCAAGCTGTATAAATAGATATGCATGAGAACTCATAGACTGAATATTTGAACCCAAGAGCTACCTTTTTCCCGCATTTTTAAAAAATATTTTTTAGTTGTCAATGGACCTTTATTTTATTTATTTATATGCAGTGCTGAGAATAAAACCCAGTGCCTCACACATGTTAATCAAGCACTCTGCCACTGAGCCAAAGCCACAGCCCCCTGATAGCTACATTTTTAAATTCCATTTTAGGTTGTGTTTTCCCTCAGTCTAGTCATCCACCAGTCTAACATTCATGGCCACCCTGTCTGCAACCATCTTTTTATCATATGGCTTAAGCAACTGATCTCATAAGCATAAGATTAGGGTATTATCTATCTTTATGTATGTTCTGAATGACTTTGTTCTTATCTTATTTTTTTCTTTTGTGTGTGTGTGTGTGTGGTGCTGGGTATGATACCCAGAGTCTCACATATATTAGGTAAGTGCTCTACCACTGAGCTATGAGCTATTCTTACTTTCCTCTTCTTGCATTTATGTTTTTCTTCTCTGCTCCTTCATTCCCATTAGTCTTAAGGAATGCTGTAGAAATTCTGAAGATAGCCACTGGACGTAGAGGAGATGGGCCTAGATTCAGGCCTGCAATGGTTGGAGTCAGATAAATCAGAGTTTGGGCAATGTTTCAAGTATATTGTTAAGATGCTATTGACTTGACCAGATAATAAAAGTTGGCCAATTTAGCTGGAATTCCTTGAAAAGCAATAGACACTAAAGTTAGAACATTGTTTCCCAAATGATGTTATGGATATTAAAATGGGTGAGGAACAGTGAATCATTCTCCCTAATCTTAATATAGTGTCCTTTCACCCATTAATATTTCTTTTTTTTTAACCTTACCTGAGGCCTCTAAATCTGACTAACTATAGGAAAATATTTCACAGGAGCTTTCTTCCAGGGTGAGAGAACTGTAAGTGGATACACATAAGCTGATGAAATACCATACTGTATTGTTAGGGAACTGAAGAAATAGGATAAAGCATTCCAGGAGTCAGAAAAGGGATATAAAAGAAAAATGGAGCATTGCTTCTGTCTTCTGTCCTCCAAAAGACCAAATAGAGGTCTAACCACCTATCCTGCACTTAAAAAAATGTTTAAAAACTGATTAAGCAGCTGTGCTTACAAAATGTAAATAGCTTCCTTTAGAAGGAATTCAACTCCCTGTAAATTAACATAATGAAAACTCCTAAAAATGAGTTGAAAAAATTACAAAATAGGAGTTTGGGTTGGAAGAATAAAAGGGAAAGTGTGAAATACTTGATACACTGTACTGAGAAGAAACAGGGTGCTGTGACACATGGATTGCATATTGTAAAGCGGCTATGCATGATTCAGTGAAGCTTAAATCTTTAAAACTACTCGATAAACTACCTGTGCATATAGAGATTGTATTTTTAATATTTTTTTGCCAAATACTTTGAGGACTTATGCATTAACATCTTATTTCAATTAAAAGCTAAAGGAATTTGATATTTCTCAAAGTATTATAGAGAATTTTCATTCTAACAAGAATGCTGTTATTGAGAGACATTCCATTTTGAACAACTGGTGCTACATTTTACCAAGGTGAGATTTTAATTTGTAATGTTGAAGGTGGGTTCAGAATATAGTAATTTCCTCAACATTGATATGTGTAAAAGTATAGATAATTTTGATGAATTTTAAAAACTGAATTGTAACTTTAAAACAGTACTGGAATAATATTGTCATACTTACAGAAGTCAAAATTTTCTTTATTAAATTACCAAAATAATTTTATTATGTATTTACATTTTTATTAGATTTAGTTTTAAAAATCAGTACAGTTTCTACATTTCTCATTATAAGATGACAATCTCATAATACTATATCAAAATTTTATAAATTTCTATCTACGAATGATTCATTATAATTTTATATGAACTAAGTTTTAAGTGTGTATTATCTTCAGAAAAAATGATTACTTATCAATGTAAACGTATAAGATGAAATTTTAACCTGCTCAGGAAAATGAATTAGTAGCATAATTTAAATGTTGAAGCAGGGAAGAGGTAGATAGGGAAAAAATGTAACTGTCATTTATTAAACTCTTAGCAGACTTTTCCCTAAAGTCTAGCAATTACCAGTCATAATTTTATGTGGCGATATTTTACTAATGATCATTTTGTATTTATAATTGGCACATTGTTTGCAGCAATTCAACTTAGTTTTGCTAACAATTTTAGTTGTTAAGATTTAATACAAATAAAGGCTATAAATGAAAAATCTGCAGCTAATGTCAATCTCAGGGCACAGCTAATGTCATTCTCATTGATGAAAACTTGAAAACTTTTCCTCTAAGATCAGGAACAATACAAAGATGCTCACTCTCATCACTTATATTCAAAATAGTACTGGAAGTCCTAACCAATGCAATTAGGAGAGAAAAAGAAATAAAAGACATCCAAATTAGAAAGGAAGTAGTTAAATTGTCTCATTTGCCAATAATTTAGTGTGATATATAGAAAGCTCTAAAGACTCCACCAAAAAGCTTAGAACTAGTGAATGAATTTAGTGGAATTGGAGAATACAAAATTAACATACAAAACTGTACACTAACAATGAAATGTCTGAAAAATAAATCAAGAAAACAGTCCCATACATAATAGTGCATGCTATTTCGCATGCACGATAGAGAGAAGAAAATAAAAGCAAATTACTTCAGGAATAAATTGAACCAAAGAGGTGAAAGACCTATACATTGAAAACTATAAAATACTGATGTAAGAAATGAAGAAGATAAAAATAATTGGAGAGATAACTCATGCATGGATTTTTTAAAAAACAGTATTTTACAATGTCCATACTATCCAATCTACAGATTCAATGCAATTCCTATTAAAATATCAATGACATTCTTCAAAGAAATGGAAGAATAAAAATCTTAAAACTCCTATAGAACCACCAAAGACCCCAAATAGCCAAAGAGACCTTAAATAAAAAGAACAAACCTGGAGGTATTACATCCCTGATTTCAAGCTATACTGTAAAACTATAACTAAAATAATCTGGTACTGGCATAAAAACAGACCAACAGAATAGAGGGATCAGAAATAAATTCACATTTTTATGATCAATTGATTTTTAACAAAGGTGCCATGAATGTATGATAGGGAAAGGAGTATTTTCCATAAATGGTGTTGGGGAAACTATACATCCACATGGAAAATAATAAAATTAGAATGCTATTTCATACCCTATAAAAAATCAACTCAAGAAGGATTTTGTAAAACTACTAGGAGAAAACATACTGGAAAAATCTGGGGATTGATTTCTTGGATCTAAACAAAAGTTCAGGCAACAAAAGTAAGAATGGACAAATTAAAGAACTTCTGCACAGCAAAGAAGCAGTCAATAGAGTGAAGAGATAACCTATGAAATGGCAGAAAATGTTTTCAAACCATGCAATTATAGGGGATTTGTCTTAGTCCATTTTGTGCTGCTGTAACAGAATAACTAAAACTGGTTAATTTATAAATAATACAAATATTTCTCACAGGGCTGGAGGCTGGGAAGTCCACAAAGTGCCAGCATAGTCAGTGTTGGTGAGGAGTTTCTTTTTTTTAATTTATTTTTTTATTATTTCTTACATACATCACAATAGAGGAGTGCATTGCATTCATAATTTTTTTGCATTGCAATTCTTAATACATCTGTTGCATCATTTCCATGGTGGAAAGGCCACAGGCAAGAGAGAGATATGCCATAAAGTAGCGCCAAACTTGTTCTTTTATACTAAATCTACTCCTGAGATAATGGCCTGTAATACACTCATGAGAGCAGGCCTCTGGCCTAATCACCTCTCAGGGTTCACACCTCTTAAAATGTTACAATGGCAATTAAATTTCAACATGAGTTTAGGAGGGGACAAGCATTCAAACCATATCAGGATTAATAACAGACAAACGACTTGATTAGACATTTCTCAAAAGAAGACCTACAAATGGCCAATACATATATTTTTAAAAATGTTCCACATTAAGGAAATGCAAATTGAAACCCAATGTGATATCACCTCACACTGATTAGAATGGCTGTTATTGAAAAGACAAAAGGTAAGTATTGAAAAGGAAGTGGAGAAAAGGGAAACCTGGCTTATTGTTGGTAGAAATGTGAATTAGTATAACTGTTATGAAAAACAAAGTGCAGGTTCCTCAAAAAAGTTAAAGATGGAACTACCATATGATCCAGCAATCATACTACTGAGTATATTTCCAAAGGATCTACAAAGGAAATGAAATAAGTATGTCAAAGAGATACTGCATTCCCACGTTCATTGTAGCATTATTCACAGTAGCCAAGATGGATACAACCTAAGTATGCCTCAGTAGTGGACTGGATAAAGAAAAGGTGGTGAATATATACAATGGAATACAATTTAGCCTTAACAAACAAGGAAATCCTATTATTTGTGACAACTTGGATGAGCCTGGAGGACTTTATATTAAATGAAATAAGCCAGACAGAAAAACAAATTCTGGGTGACGTCATACATGGAATTTGCGATTTTAAACCCATGAAGCAGAGAATGGAATGGTAGTTGCCAAGGAGTAAGGTGGGGGTGAAGAGGTAGATTAGGGAGATGATAGTCAAAGGGTACAGAATTTCATTAGGAGGAATAAGTTGGAGAGATCTTTTGTACAATATGGTGACTATAGTTAATGATATATTCTTAAAAATTACCATGAGAAGATTTTAAGTATTCTCAACACAAAGCATGTGTGTATGTGAGGCAAAGCTTATTATGTTAATTACCTTGATTTAGCCATTCCACAGTGTGTACATCTTTCAAAACATCTTGTCATACATAATAAGTATATGTGATTTTTATTTGTCAATTAAGACAAAAGATTTAATACAATGTGTGTTTGAGAAAATGATTAGGGTTTTTGTTTGTTTGTTTTTTTAACTCAGAGGCACTCAAACACTGAACCACATCCCCAGACCTATTTTTTATTTTATTTTGAGACAGGGTCTCACTGAATTGCTTAGAGCCTTGCTTTTGCTGAGGCTGGCTTTGAACCTACGGTCCTCCTGTCTCAGCCTCCCAAACCACTGGGATTACAGGCATGCGCCACCACGCCCAGCTTAGTTTTTAAATTTATATGTGGTTAGTGAAATAGTTGCTAAATCTTTGAACACTTTCTAAATTGCAAGTTAACTTATCAAGCTATATTTAGGCATTGGCTCATATATTTTACCAACTCTTATTTTCACAGTATGAAAATGGGACAAATAATAAATATTCTTCATGTCACACCCCCTGACTGTCCATTTCACTCATTTGAAGATTTCCAAATGCACTGGGATGACCTGGTAGGAGCAGAAATATATGTTATATTAGAGTTATCTTTTTTTGTTTCTTGTAATTTAACCAAAGTTTGGCTTTCTCCAAGATGATTTAAATTTTGTGCTTAATTTATAGTATGGCTATAAACTTTCAGAAGATTGTGGAGATGTTAAAATATATTGCAACATCTACTTCAAAATGGTTGGAGAAAGAACCTTCACGTATCCTTTAGGCACCACTTGTATCAGATGTTGTCTGCCCACCTTTTATCTAGTCTTATTCCCACTACCAGTTTGTCATTAGCTAAGTGAAACTACTTTTCCCTCTACTTCCCTGCAAGAGTGACTTTTGTTTTGCTTAGAATTTCTCCCTATTTACTTGAGGATGAGCTTATTAATAAGGCTAATTTTTTCATTAAATACTATTTCAACAATTTAGATAAAAAAGAAAACAGAGTAGACAGACAAAATATTTTCATATTTGTTTCCTAGTTAAAAAAAAAAAAAAAAAGTAAAAACAAAAAAAGGGTGTAAGTCTCCTTAGCCAAGAGCTCCCTCCAGTGGTATGTTGGACATTATTGGAAGGGTTGAATTAAAGAAATTAACGAAGATTTTTCTTTCTGGAAGGTTAATTTTACAGGCAGTTTAGAGGATATGACTTGCATTTAATGCATCAAATTAACTTAAGAAAATAGTTAACAGTATTTTTTAAAAATTCAATCATAAAAAGAGCACAAGTGCTCAGGTAGAACTCTAAAATCTTAATAAGCACTGAGTTCACCCTTCCTGTCTCTTACTCTTTATATTCTGGCCAACTGGAATTTAGAAATGGAATAGCCATCACCTGCTCTCTCTATTTTACATTTCCTAACCATCTGCTGTAAAACTGAGGTTTACATATACCAGTTACACCCTTTCACTCAATGTCAAGACATTATTCCAGGTCTTTAGAATATTTCTCATGAGAAAAAGTAACTTCTTCCCTCAGAGAACTGCTTTTAGGATTTGATTATAATCCATATGTGTTGGCTTTCTGAATATTTCATTGATTTTTGAGATATGAGATATTCATCATTATAATCTACAAGTGTTATGTTTTCCTTATAATTTTTTTTAATATCTTAGTTTGCCAGCTGTAAAATTAGGGAACAAGAGTTGCCTTGATTGTGAATGTTATATTAAAATATCATATACCCCCATAAAATATGCAACTATTATTAACAAAAAGTTAAATTTTTTAAAAATGGAAGGAATGAAGAAGGTCTCTGAGGAAGTGTGCTTTTGGGCTTTGAATAGTATGGGACAGGCAATATAAAACCTAGCTAGGATTTATTTATGTATCTTTTCAACATTGCTATTTAAATACTTTTTAAAATTCCATGACAATTGCTATCTCGTGTATACAAAACCCCTCACATTGTTCTTTAACATTGTTCAGATACCCTCTCTGTTGCATTAGAAGTCAGCCCATACAGTTCTTTCCAAGGGTAGATTTGGAAGGAGTATTGAAAAGTTTTCTTTCAGACTTAAAGTCTAAACTACCCCAGATATGTGGATTTCCCATAAAGATGACAAATAAACCTTGCTACTACACACATGAACTAACCAAACCTCATATACAGGTAAGAGATGTTTTAATCTTAACTTAAAGTTCAAATCATATAATGCACCATCTTACTTGGATCTCTTGCTTTCTTTGATGACCCAGTCCCTGTGTAGGGACTTTTTCTCCTAGTTCAGTGTTTCATTAATACTATATGCTATCATCAATGTATTTAGCCATTTATTCTTGCCATTTGTCACTGGTGTATTTAACATGGTATTATAGTTGTTTACTGAAATATTTCACCTACATTGAGGATATAAATGAGTTGGGTTGCTAGAGATTAAAGAGGGCACTAAAGAGTATTTTTTGGAGACCGTGCTGTTGGTACAAACTCAGTTCAGTAGAAGGCGGGGTGCCTGCTGCTCACCAGGATAAGCCACTGGAGGTCTTCTCTGGAAGCTGCAGGAGGAAAGCAGTACTGGCTCCTATCTGACTTCACTGAGAAACCACTATGTCTGCTGGTGGATAAGTGAAAGAAGGGCCATTCGGGGTTTATCCTATACCCTAGAATTTGTTAGAACAAAGGGGTAAAAAACTTAACTTGAAATCAGATTTAGAGTTTTAAGTTTTGCTAATCTAGAAAACTTTGGGGGAATGAGGACTGCTTCTTCTGGGTTTGTCCTCACTGTATTTTTAAAATCAAATTTTATGGTGACATATAGCATACATATAGAAAATACATATATGTACAGTTTATTTTTTCCTCTGTTCTTTTTATTTTTAATTTATTTTTATTTTTATTTGTTCTACTTAATTGTATATGACAGCAGAATGCATTTCAATTCATCAAACACAAATGGAGCTCAACCTTTCAATTCTCTGGTTGGACACAGTATAGAGACACACCATTCGTGCAATCATACATGTACCCAGGGTAATGATGTCCATCTAGTTCTAACATCTTCCCTACCCCTTTACTCCTCCCCTCTTTCCCTTTGCCTAGTCCAAAGCTCCTCCATTCTTCCCATGTCCCTCCCTTCATCATAGATCAGCATCCACCCATCATAGATCAGTATCCACTAATCAGAGAAAACATTCGGCCTTTAGTTTTTGTGATTGACTTATATCGATTAGCATACTATTCTCTAACTCCATCCATTTACCTGCAAATGCCATAATTTTATTTTCTTTTAATGCAATATTCCATTGTATATACCAGTTTCTTTATCCATTCATCTATTGAAGAGCATCTAGGTTGGTTTCACAGTTTAGCTATTGTGAATTCAGCTGCAATAAACATTGGTATAGCTATGTCACTATAGTATGCTGATTTTAAGTCCTTTGGGTATAAACCAAGGAATGGGATAGTTGGGTCAAATGGTGGTTCCATTCCAAGTTTTCTGAGGAATCTCCATACTGCTTTCCAAAGTGGTTGCACCAATTTGCAGTCCCACCAGCAATGTATGAGTGTACCTTTTTCCCCACATCCTCTCCAACACTTATTATTGCTTGTATTCTTGATAACTGCCATTCTAACTGGGGTGAAATGAAATCTTAGAATAGTTTTGATTTGTATTTCTCTAATTACTAAAGATGTTGGACACTTTTTCATATATTTGTTGATTGCTTGCTTGTATATCTTATTCTAAGAGTGTCTATGCAGTTCCTTAGCCCATTTATTGATTGGCTTGTTTGTTTTCTTTGGTATTACATCTTTTGAGTTCTTTATGTATTCTGGAGATTAGTGCTGTATCTGATGTATGTAAGGTAAAAATTTGCTCCCATACTGTAAGCTGTCTATTCACCTCACTGATTGTTTCTTTTGCTGAGAAGAAGCTTTTTAGTTGGAATGTATCCCATTTATTGATTCTTGATTTTATTTCTTGTGTTTTTGGAGTCTTGTTAAGGAAGTCTAGGCCTAATCCAACGTGATGAAGATTTGGGCCTACTTTTTCTTCTATTAGGTACAGGGTCTCTGGTCTAATTCCTAGGTCCTTGGTCCACTTTGAGTTGAGTTTTGTGCATGGTGAGAGATAGAGGTTAAATTTCATTTTGCTACATATGGATTTCCAGTTTTCCCAGCACCATTTGTTGAATAGGCTATCCTTTCTCCAATTGGCACTTTTGTCTAGTACAAACATTGGTCTACCAGTCTATTTTGATGCCAATACCATGCTGTTTTGGTTACTGTAGTTTAATATCTGGTATTGTGATGCCTCCTTCTTCACTTTTTTTGATATAGATTGCTTTGGCTATTCTGGGTCTCTTATTTTTCCAAATGAATTTCCTGATTGCTTTTTCTAGTTCTATGAAGAATGTCATTGGGATTTTAATAGGAATTGCATTAAATCTGTATAACAGTTTTAGTAGTAGGGCCATTTTGACAATATTAACTCTGCCTATCCAACAGCATGGGAGAGCTTTCCATCTTCTAAGGTATTCTTCAATTTCCTTCTTTAGTGTTCTGTAGTTTTCACTGTAGATGTCTTTCACCTCGTTTGTTAGATTGATTCCCAAGTATTTTATATTTTTTGAGGCTATTTTAAATCAGGTAGTTTTCCTAATTTCTCTTTCAGTGGGTTCATCACTTACATATAGGAATGCATTTGATTTATGGGTATTGATTTTATATCCTGCTACTTTGCTGAATGAATCATGTCATCAGCAAATAGTGATGGTTTGAGTTCTTTTCTTATGCATATTCCTTTATTTTGTCTGTCTGATTGCTTTGGCTAGAGTTTCAAGGACTATGTTGAATAGAAGTGGTGAAAGAGGGCATCCCTTTCTTGTTCCAGTTTTTGGAGACAATGCTTCCAATTATTATTATTTTTTCTGTTTAGAATGATGTTGGCCTTGGGCTTAGCATAGATAGCTTTTACAGTGTTGAGGTATGATCCTACTATTCCTGGTTTTTCTAGTGTTTTGAACATGAAGAGGTGCTGTATTTTATCAAATGCTTTTTCAGCATCTATTGAGATAATTGTGTGATTTTTGTCTTTAAAGACTATTGATGTGATGTATTACATTTATTGAGTTCCATATGTTGAACCAACTTTGCATTCCTGGGATGAACCCCACTTGATCATGGTGCACTATCTTTTTAATATGTTTTTGTATGCAATTGGCCAGGATTTCATTGAGAATTTTTGTGTCTACATTCATCAGGAATATTGGTCTGAAGTTTTCTTTTCTTGATGGGTCTTTGTCTGGTTTTGGTATCAGCGTTCTGCTAGCCTCTTAGAAGAGTTTAGAAAGGTTTCCTCCTTTTCTACCTCATGGAATAATTTGAGGAGTATTGATATTAGTTCCTCTTGGAAGGTCTTATAGAATTTGGCTTAGAATCCATCTGGTCCTGGGCTTTTCTTGGTAGGCTTTTGATGGTCTCTTCTATTTCCTTGCTTGAAATTGATCTGTTTAAATTGTGAATGTCCTCCTGATTCAGGTTGGGTAGATCATATATTTCTAGAAATTTGTCAGTGTTGTCAAAATTTTCTTTTTTGAGTATAACTTTTTCAAAATAATTTCTAATTATCTTCTATATTTAAAAAATGTCCATCATTATATTTCCTTTTTCATCACAAATTTTAGTAATTTGAATTTTCTCTCTCCTTCTCTTCATTAGTGTGGCTAAAGGTTTATCATTTATTTTTCAAAGAACCAACTTTCCATTTTGTCAATTTTTAATTGTTTCTTTTGTATCAATTTCATTGATTTCAGCTCTGATTTTAATTATTTCCTGTCTTCTACTACTTTTGGTGTTGATTTGTTCTTCTTTTTCTAGGACATTGAGATATAATGTTAGGTCATTTATTTGTTGACTTTTTATTCTTTTGATGAATGAGTTCAATGCAATGAATTTTCCTCTTAGCACTGCCTTCATAGCATCCCAGAGATTTTGTTGTATTGGTGTTCTCATTTACCTCTAGAAATGTTTTTATCTCCTCCCTGATGTCTTCCGCTATCCATTGCTCATTCAATATCATATTATTTAGTCTACAGGTGTTGGAATATCTTCTATTTTTTATTTTATCATTGATTTCTAGTTTCATCCCATTATAATATGATAGAATACAGGGTAGTTTATCTCTATTTTTTTGTATTTGCTGAGAGTTGCTTTGTGGCATAATATATGGTTTATTTTAGAGAAGGATCCATATACTGCTGAGAAGAAGGTGTATTCATATATGTACAGTTTAATAAATAATTATCAAATGCCCATGTAAATAAATCCAGGCATAAAATATAATATTGTTAGGAGTTTGGGAACCTCTGCTTACACATTCCTAGTTATTACTCAACATACTGAAAGAAAGGTAACCACTATCCTGACTTCTTTGAAAATTATTTCTTGTTTTCTTTGTTTTTTTAAACTTAGTATGATCCTTAATTCTATATTTGAGTTTTGCCTCCTTTTGAACTTCATGCCAAGGAAATTGTAGAGATGTGTTCCATTGGGTCTGGCTCTTTTTGCTCAGCATTGTATTTGTGACATTCATCGATGTTCTTTCATTTAGCTGTAGTCAGTTCACTTTCATTTCTGTGTAGTTTTTATTGTATTTTATTATACCACAGTTTGTTTATCCAGAATACTATTGATGGACATTTGGATTGGTTCTGTTTGAGGGCTATCAGTAGTCATGCTGTAGTGAAAATTTCTGTGTGTCCCCTGGGTGTATGGACATGATTCTTCCAGCAGTGAAATCAGTATGCTTCCAACTTTAGTACCTATGCCAAACTATTTTCCAAAGTGGCTGTGCCAGTTTATACAAATCCCCTCCTGACTCAGTCAGCATAGGAGAGTTATATTGCCCCACATCCTTATCGACATGTGGTAGTAGTCTTTACTTTCAATCATTCTGGCAGATGTGTTTATTATCATATTTTTAATTTATATTTTCCTAATTATTAATGAGGTTGAATACCTTTTCATATGCATTTTGACCATCATTTCTGAAGTGTCTTTCCACCATTTTTGTACTGTGTTGTATGTTTGTTTTTAATCCTTTTAGAGGTATTAACAGACAACAGGTATGAATTCTTTATCAGTTATGTGTTTCACATTTATCTCCTTCCATTCTATGACATGTTTCTCATTCTCTTAATGGTGTATTTTAATTGACAGGAAGTCTTATTTATAGTCAAAATTATCCATTTTTTAATGATTGGTACTTTTTGTGTCTTTTTTTTTTAAAAAAGTATCTGTACCCAAAGTGATGAATGTATTCTCTTATAATATCATCTAATAAAAGGGTTATTCTTTTCCATCCAAATTTAGATATACATTCCCATTGGAATTTATTTTTGTTGTATGGTGTGATGTGGGCAATAATATTTCTTTGTTAATATGGATATCTCTTTGCCCAAGCAATAGAATTGAAAAGACCATTCTTTCCCTGCTATTTTTCAGTGTACAATCTCTTTTGTAAAGTGTCTTATGTGTATGGGACTATTTCTGGGCTCACTCATCTTTCTCTGATTTGTTTATTTATCCTTGCACCAATACTATACTTTCAGAATTATAATTAATCTTAATCTTTGCATTTATTACAAATATTAGTGTAAGAACATTAAATTTTATAAATTTATTAAATCTAGTGAAGCATCTTATTATTCTTGATTCATGCATTTTCATTCAAATTTAGTTAGTTTATCAAGTTTTACACACATACATACACACACACACACACACACATACACACAGCCTGTTGGGATTTTGATTGGAGTTTATCGAGTCTTATAATATTTTATATTTCTCCTCATATTTAAATATATCTAATTACTCTCAATAATAGTTTATAATTTTTATAGGTAAATCTTGTACACCTTTATTAGATTGGGTCTTAAGTATATATTGTGAATGAACTTTTAAAATTTATTATCTTTTATTTTAAAATATTTTCATATTTACTATAATTTTTTTTTGACCCATGAATTATTTAAAGGTCTATTTCTTAATTTCCTAACTTGTGAGAATTTTTTAGTTGTTTTTTTCTTTTTGGTTTCTATCTTATATTTGCTGAAGGGGTGTTCTGATCTCCCACTATGATTGTGATTTGTCTGTTTCTCCTACTTTTAGCTTCTGCTTTCTGTATTCTGAGACCACAATAGTAGATACATGTAAATTTAGAATTGTTTGTCTTCCTAGTGAGTTTTAACTTGTTTGCATTTTGTATGACTGGACTTACTTGTTGCCAAACAGTAATAAGAATTCTGGGCCTGCTGTATTTTACCCAGAAACACAGAAAGGGCTTTCCACTGAAGGCATTTGAAAGGAAAAACTAGTGTTGCCTTGTCTTCATATGCCACAAATCCTTCTTGAAAAAGCTTCTGTATTCCATTAAGATTTATGGAGATTTTCCTGAATGTAACTGTATTTTTCTGTATTGGTAGATAGCTAACAGATAAACTTGTTTGTTCTCATGGAAAAGAGCATCTGTCCATTATTACAGCATAAAATAGGAATACACTTATTGCTGGAACCACTGTGTATACTTAAAAAGGAACTACATTTGGATGCCCACCAGGAACAGAAGTGCTCTAGAGATCATTCACAGGACTACAGTTTCTCTTTCTGCATAGCTTGTCTGCTCAATGTGCCTTCTTGACTTACTTACCAAGGATCTCTGTTTAGTTTCCACTGCTATAGTGATTTGGGCTTTATTTATTTGCCCCAAACATCATACCTTGTGACATTTTTTCAGGTTTTATTTCCATGCCAATTATTTGAGTTTCCTTATACTCCTCTACTAAGATCCACCAGAGCTGGTATCTGAGACCATTCTCTTCCTAAGCCCAGTCACATCATCTGTCACTAGCCAGCTTATGAATTTGGTATCCCTGGGTCAGGGGCTATCCACCCCCTCTACAATTAGCTGGGGAAGATGGCACAAAAATATGGTAAACTAGACATCAGGGGCTATAAGCAAGGCTTCCTTAGAAGGACTATGAATGGACAAATACCACTGACATCTTTATGATACCAGTCTTAACATTTTTCCCAGACATAACCTATTTTATAGTTTAGTTGCTAGCCAAGATTACATTCAGAGAATTTGGAAGAAGATATATAATTACATCATGTGTTTTTATTTATTTATTAAATACAGTTCAAATCTGTTTTATAAATACTAAATCAGGACAATGTACTTGTGAAAATTGCTTCATAAATGTAAAATAATAACTGGAAAATTTGATCATACATTATACCTTTTGCTTATACATTTTCTTCTGAAAATGGAACCCTGATAATAAGTAAAGACTTATTGTAATGAGTCTACTCATTCCTTTCTTTCCTTTTATTTTTCTAGATTAAGTGCTTTTCTAGTCATTTCTGTGCTTTCTGTGTACCAGATACCTTTACATGTATCCTCTAATTTAATTATCAAAATTGGCCCTAGAGATAAAAAATTGTTTTCTTAATTTTGAAGAAGAAGGAACCAATGCTCAGGGAATCCAAGTATTTAACTGAAGCCACACAGTTTAACACACTGCAAAATTAGAATGGAAATCCAGGGGGCTGGGGATGTGGCTCAAGCGGTAATGCGCTGGGGCGCTGGGTTCGATCCTCAGCTCCATATAAAAATAAAATAAAGATGTTGTGTCCACCAAAAACTAAAAAATAAATATTAAAAAATTCTCTCTCTCTCTCTCTCTCTCTCTCTCTCTCAAAAAGCAAAAAAGAAAAGAAATCCAGATAGTCATTCTGAGTTTTGTAATTGGAAAAAGTTTAGATTTCCTGTTCAGAGCTCAGTTCTAGAAGTTGTCTGGTTTTGAATCCCTTATTACTTGTATAATTTGGGGCAAGCTATTTGATCTCCCTGTGACTTAGTTTCCTGACTTGTAAAGTGGTATGAAGAGACAGTGGTGGTGAGACACCACTTGTCATGGATGAAACACTCTGGGAGCAACTCTGAAATGGAATCTAGTGCGTGTCATGTTTGTCAGGGATTGTCTTTCACAGGAGCAACACCTGTGAAAGATGGGAAGAAAGCAAGGTTGGGTAAGACAGATGTTGAAGCAAGGTAGGCACTAGACAGCCTTGGCCAATCCTCCCAGCCGTCTGAGGCTAGACTGGCCCATCAGAGTTCTGCATTGGCCAGAATTGCCAGGCCTTTGTAAACTGTCCTGAGTTTTTAAAACTCAGCTGATTTTTTAAAATGTTCTAATTAGCAGGAGTGCTTAGCCAAACTAGCTGTTTTAAATTATGGAAATTTCTAAAGATGCTTGAAAGAAACTGGTATAATGAACACTCACATGCCTGTCATCTAGCTTCCCTTGACATAATTTTAGGTAAGGGATAAACCAGAGTTATTTTGAGACAAATTTCAGATATGTTATTCTTTTACCTTAAAGACTGTGGTGTGCATTTGTACCTCATAAGAGCATTTTTATACCTACAAGAATTAACAACAGTTCCTTAATATCATCAAAAAACAGTTCATACTACAATTACTCATTTACCTCAAATATTCATTTTTCAATCAGAAAATATGTCTCTAAATATCTTTTCATCTATACCATTATCTATAACAGTTATTTGCTAGAAAATCAAAATTATTTACTTTGGAGAATATCCCCACACTAAGCTGGTGCCATGCATATATATAGGTCTTAACAGATGAAGTACATTTGTTCACACATTTTGGTTATTTCTTAAGTTTCATTTAATCGTTACCTTAATACTAGGCCTCCATTAGATATCCATTCGTATCTAAATATAGGTTCAAGCTTTTGGGTTTTGTCTATAATTTTATATCAGTGTGTAATGTTATATACATTATATATAAATTCTAGAAATTAAAGGTCCACCAAAGTGCATTTTCCAATGATACCTAGGAGAATAATTATAATGATATAATAAAGCTTATGCTTTTTGTTGGCTCGTGACTTCACAAAGCTTTGGTTTGTTTACCATTTACATATATTTAAGTTCTGTGAATTATTTATGATCTCATCTGCTGTTTACATAGTTTCTTTTTAGTCTTCTTATAAATTTTGAATATAAACCTAGAGATTCCCCCCTTTGGGCTATTTATATTATTTTAAAAATTGAAATTATGAGTAAATAATATATTGACACAGGCCAAGGGGCAAAACAAACTCCTGGAAACTATTTTCACTAGCAGTGAATATCTCAGGCAAGAAGAAAACAGAGTATGAATATAAACATATTTCAAAAACAAGACCCATATTCTGGAAAAGTTTTATGATAGAACATAAGTAATTTATTCTTACATGAATCTTTCTAGAGTGCATTTTTCTTTTGATATTTCAGGTTGTAGGTATGTAGTTTAAAAGTTACTACAGTTTATGAAACCCAGGGTCCAAGAAATGAATGTTTTTCACTTTTCTATAATAATTTCATCCTAGTTCTTGAACCCTTTTTTCATCAAATGGGAAAAAAAATTCAACCTGGACACTTCAGGGTAACTCAGCCACTTCAGATAAAGTCATCTCCTTGAAGTAGAATTTCAACCATATTTAAGAATCCTTCTCACTTGCTTAATTGGTGTGCATAAGATGAGGGCAGTGGTGCACGGGGAAATTCACTGGTAGGTTTGCCTAATAGGGTCTATAGCAAAAGCACATGCTTTAAGCTTCATCTGCTCTGGATATCTGCAGGGCTGGTGAGTGATCACCGGAGCTTCTGCTAACTATAACTGAAAGTCAAAGAAGACATTTGTAATTAAGCCTTTCATCAAAAATAGCAGAAGTGGGGCTTTACCTTACTTCCTCCTTCCAAATTTTGTATATGTGTACTGATTGGCTGGTCCTAAATCAAAACCCTGAATGCAAAGGAGAAAATGTCACTTTGAGATTTCCAGGCTCTTGCTCAGAAAAGAACACCATGAATAAAGTTGAATGGAGGTGAATACCAGTATATCATTCCCACTGGGGATGGGGCAAGCCTTCACTTCTTGATCGATCTGATGGTGATGGTCTCTTCTCGTGGTATTTTGACAAAGATGGTATACAAGATTACTCAGACAATTTTTACCTTTATGTTGGCTTCCATAGACAGAGGACTTTAGAAGAACAGCTGTACCCCACTCTTTACTCTCTAGAGGTATTTGAATTGTGTCCCCCAAAGTGTATGTTAAAGTTCTATAGATTTTAAAATTTTAAACCACTACAATTTTATGTAACTTTTTGTGCCTCATAGATAATTGAGTCCATCTCTTATTTTTCCTATTTACAGGTCTGATCTCCCCAAAGTCTCTCCTAGTTTCCGCTTAACCCCATTCAACAACTGAACTTCAGTAGGCAGGAGAAAATACAGTTGTTCTGGTTTGAATGTTATTCCTAGAAGCTTTTTAAATTTTATTTTAAGCTGTGAGATATTTTTGATGTAGAAAGGTGAAAAATCACTGTGTTCAATGTTTCAGATTATTACTACATTTCACTCTTATAGACACTAAAATTTAATCGGTATGTATTTTAAAAGATTATAAACACTTCCATCAATAGATGAATTGATAGATAAAATGTCATATGTGCATTCAATGGAATAGTCAACCATAAAAGAAAATGAAATTCTGATGTATATTACAACATGGATGAAACTTGAGAACATTATGCCAAGTGAAATAAGCCAGACACAAAGGGAGAAATACTGTATTATTTCATATAAAATATCTAGAATGGGCAAATTCATAGAGTTATCTAGACTAGGCAAATTGCTCACAGGAGCTGGGAGAAAGGGGAAACATTTTTGTTTGGGATAAAGAAAATGTTTTAGAAATCATAAGATAACATAAGTTCAATGTAAATTGTACTTTCAGCCAGTAAATTGTTCACTTAAAAATAGTTAAAATGGTTAATTTATTATAAAATTTTTGTTTTATTTATTGTTATGCTTTAAAAAGAAAACATGACTTTTAATTTTTCAAGCTAACCATAAATATTTGGCTCTCTTTGATGCATCTGACCAGTCAGTTTGACAAATACTTGCTGAAACACTGTGGTAGGCAACAAAAGTACAAACACAATTAAGACAAAGCCCTGCCCTGTAGCCAAAATCCCACTTATCTTAAAAGATTTAGTGTAGACACAACATCTCCTCCATTGATTTAATTTTTTCAACAAGTACTTTTGAGTAAGTATAAAAGATATAAGAAAAAATAAGTCATGATTCTTACTCTCCAAGAATGTAGTATCTATTTAGGGAGGTGAAACATTCTCACTAAACCATAAGACCACTTCCCTGTACTAGTTTTTTGTGACAGGTAATTGTTAACTAGCAGCAGATCCTTAGAGGGTTGAGAGAAAAACAGTCATTCTGTGGTAGATTGGCAGGTGGAGGACTTGGAGGAGGTGGGACTTTCAAGACAGGGAGAACCACAGCTGAGAACAGATTAGAGAAGAGGGAACATTCTTAGCAAGATGGATGCATGAACACTTCTGGAGGACAATGTAGCTCTCTGTGTGTGTATTTTCATAGCTATTTACATAGAATTTAGAATATGCCTTCATCATAAGACATTAATTTGAAAGGATGGATACAAACCGTAAGAAATGTACATACTATACCAGAAGGCCTATTTGCGTAGTGTTTTTCTTCACCTGTTCTACACATTATAGTATTACTTTATATTCTTTTTTTGATGATATTTATATTTTTATTTATTTTCAGTTAAGGACATTATTACTTTATTTTTTTTTCCAATTTCTATTCTTTCAGGAAAACAAAGTCAAGCCGCCCAATTTGACTACTAAAAAACTGTTCAGGGCTTCTCTGACTCAAGCCACTTCCTTAAAACCTTCCTGGGCTCCCAGTCTTCTACCATGTTCAGTAGCAACAGACCACAAGGTGGAGCTTTCCACAAGCCAGCCACAGTCTGGCATTTTCTCATCTCTGCATGGCCAGCCAGAGTCTGCTCAGGATAGAAAGCCATCCCTGTCTCACAAGGTTCCACAACTTTGTTTTAAAGAGTCAAAACTCAACAGAGGAGACAATCAAGTTCAGCAAACAAGCCTTAGCTCCCAAAATAACATCACCCCTAAATTTATACCAATTTTCAAAAATAAAATGTTACAGACAAACAAAAATATCTCAGCACTTGGCAAACTGAAAAGAAAACAGCATGTTTTTACAGAATCTAAATTGTTTTCACTTAAAACTAGTATAATCAAGGACGACAAACTAAATTTAGGTCCAACTATTAAAAAAACACCCAATGGTAACATTCAGATGCATGCTAGAAATTTAAATCAGAAGAGCTCCAGATCTCTGCAAGAAATAAATATTGAGTCCTATGAAAGTGTGACAAAATATTCCTCTTCTCATGGAAAATCAACCGTGAGATCAAATGAAAGCAAACAGCTATCTAATAGTGAAGTATTTCAGATGTCAAATAATAATTTAGGTATGATAAAAAGCTCTGTTAATTTCCATGAAAGAGAAAATTTAACAAGTAAATGTATAACAGAAATTTTAGGGAAAAGCCACAAGTCTCTAAAACTGGAAAGACAGCCACACATTTTTGAATCAGACATAGAAACTAAAGATCCCCAACTACAGCAGCAATCAGCAAATCAAACTAAAGAAGTCAATGTAAGTGATCATAGGTCGATAGTAAGCAGAACAGCCCGGTCTAAAAGAAAATTACATCTGGAGCCTTCAGACACTTCAAAGAAGCATCATTCCAGCACTGCTCATTGGGGGATCCAGTTCTTCTAGGGACCAGGTAAAAAATAAAATTTGGAAAAATTGTTTTAATCTGATGATATTCATGATGTACTAGACCTTTAAAAAGTAAGAATTTAAATGATTTGCCCAAGATCATCTAGAAACACAAGTATTAAGAAACAGAATTTCCACCCAAGACAAGTGTAAGTTTATACAGTTAATTTTTAATAAAGTGTACTTCTTCAGTCTGATATAGATACCTGATTTGGATAAACCAAAACCTAAGAAATCTCTCACCATTCCCCAAACTTAGAACATAGATGTAAAAGAAAAGAATATCTACCAGTAACTGAGATGATACCTTTTATTTGTTTTTCTTTATATTATTTGAATTGGGTTTGCTACTTTGGGGGCTCCCCAGTATTTTGGTAAAAGGGAGCTATTCTTAAATTTCTTTTTAATATCAGCAAGGAAATAGGGAGAGGTAGGAATGGCATATCCCTTGAATAAGGTCTATGCACAGCCACTGTTTTGTATAATAAAGACTCCAGAGAGGGAATGACATGGAGACAGGCCCTGTGGGCTGCTTTTCACTCTTCTGGGGTCCCTGCAGACTAGGAAGTGAGGACAGCGGCAGCCTGCCGTAAGATGTAAGGTTATACACCTCCAGAATACCATCCTTCTAATTGGCACCTGAGATAACAGACCTCAAGGGAGACCAGAGGTTCATCACCAGGTCAGAATTCACTCTGAAAGGGATGTAGTATCAGCTAAATTTAAACTTGAGATCTTGAGATTTAATTGACAATGCTGAGTCCATGGCACTGAATTCATAAACTTGTGCATCTGGAAATTATATTTTATTCTGTGTTTCCATCTGTTCTTCTCTAAGAACAAATATGTTACTAAAATATCCACAAATACTTTTTTTACATAGAACTATTGGAATACTTTCAAATTCTTTAGGAATCAACTAGAAAACATTCTTTCCTCTTCCAAATGCTATTTCTTCCTATAACTAATAGAATTTTTATCCTAATTTGAATTAACTAAAAAAGGTATGTTATAATGTTGTATTTTATATTGTTTTAGACATTTTACATTTTAATACACCCAGTAGGTGGTTAAGGAAAAAAGTGTACCTTAAAACTTGTTATTTGTATTTCTGGAAATAATGTAATATATTCCAGATTTTATATTATTTTAGAAGTATAGCACCTTCTTACTTTGTTTACTTAAAATCTGACATAATTTTTAACATAAAGTCATTCCATCATCTATAAACAATAACATAATGAGGATGATTATAGAATATCATTATAGATAACAGTTTCTCCTAATTAAAAAATTAATATGTACTCCTGGGAAAAGTTTGATAAAACAGCACTATCAAGAAAAAGTTTTAAAAAAAAAAAACTGCCTACAATTTCTCTTTGCAGAGATGCTTGCAGAGATGACCATTCCAAATGCTGATGAATGCTCTTCTAGATGTGTCTCGTGGTCACTCCTGTGAGCATGAGTCAGGTTCCGTGTGCTGCTGTGGAACATCCTTATTCACTTGATAATTTTCTCTTTAATTTTATACAGATCTTTGGAAAGTTTCTAATTATTTTATATAGTAATTTGATAATAAAAAATATATTTTGCCTTTACTATTTTTATTATTGAAACTAATTTGAAGAATTATTTTTTATTATCAAAATTTTTAAATCACACAAAGTGCAGATAACAGTATGAAAAAGCACAGTCACCCAGATCCACCAATTATTAATGTTTTGCCACTGCTCAATCTGGTACTCATAGACACGCATTTTTTGTTGTAATATTTTAAAGCAAATTCAAGGTATCACATAAAATTTCACTGATGAACAAACACTTCAGGACCTATCTTGAATGTAAGGTATGGTGTATTTTTTAAAGAAAAAATCAGGATGTATGTATATATTACATTTTGAGGATGTCTACTGTGTCTCATTGGCTCACTAAATTTCACTTTTGTTTTTACATGTGAACTAACAGGAATCCCTGAGTACGTAAAGCCTATTTTACAGCAGAAGGAGAGCTTTTATTGGAGTGGAGATTTCTTTTTCCAGCAACATTTCTTGTCCCCTGCAGTGTGCCAGGCAGTGAGTTAAGCCTTGTGTCCATTGCTGAAACCAAGGAGACAGCTACTGCCTGAGCCCCAGGACTAATAGTCTCCAGCAAACTCTTCTGACTCCTGACCCAGGCCTCAGGCTACATACGTATTGAAGCAAATGTCCAGAATGACCTTCTGGTTCATATTATAAATAAATTATCTAACATTAGAAAAAAAAAGAGAAACACAAATAGAGCCTCTCACCTAATGAGTGTTATTCTGGCTTTCAAACATTTTGGACATTTATTTTATAAAACATGATCCAGTTGTTGCAATACATTTAAAAGAAACCAAAAGTCTTCATTGAGAATCCCACTGAAACAATCCTTCATCAAGAATTGGTAGAGAACCAAGTTGAAGGTGAACTTTGATTGTTTAAATGTGGTCTGTCCCCACCATTTCACTAAACCACTGCAGTTAAACAAAAATAGGCATAAACTCTCCTTTGAAATGTAAATAGAACTCTATCTCCTGAAACCTTTAAGCATTTTTGTTTTCCCAGAATTTTCTCTATTTCCCAAGTTGCCATTTTCACAGGCACATACACTTAGTTTAAAGCCTGTTTTGAGTGTTCCTTTCTCCTTCTGAAGCTAGTATTATAGATAAGTAAGACACTGTAGTAAAGAATGGGACATCATTTGTCAGTGAGGCTGTGATGACAGGATTTGTCTGTGAAAGTAATATTCACAAATATGTATATGTGGTCAGCACGGTCATCCACACATGTAATCATTGTGAAGCCAAACTTTCCACTGCTCTGGATTCCCAGTCTGCTTCCTGCAGTTGCCCTATCATTACTAAGCCTTAGGCAGTGAAGACTTAACATTGTAAACTAAACAGAAGAGCTAAAAGAAAGTCCACTGCTAAAGTGATGTGTAACATCTCCGAGTTCTTTATATAGAGAATCTTGGTTGCTCCTCCTTCACTTCATTAGTATGTAAAATTTAGAATTTACAATATAGTATTTCACTTTGATAAATGTAAACCTATGTGGCAAAACTTGCTGTGTTAATATCAGCTAATGTTCTTGTGTAAAGTAGGTTTATTTTTCTCTTATAATTTTATCCTAATGAAAGTTTGAAATATATATGTGTGTACTTATATGTATGTGATTTAATCTTGATTGGTAGATAGATTGTTGATATAACATTCCATGTTCAGAAAAAAAGTTTCTAGACCAAACTTTGTGCTCATATTTGCAACAATGAAGATTTTGGTACATTTCAAAGATTATAATTTCTGAAAGCCAAGATAATTCCAAATCTAATTAAGGAAAACTAAATTTTACTTGTTTAAGTTTTTGTTGATTTATACACAATGTGAAACTCTCCCCCTGAAAAATCATTATTCACATTCCAATTGTGCATTAGTTTTAGAATCATGATTTCTTTTTGCCTATATCCAGAAGTTTAAGAAATCAGCCATTATATTTAAAATACCCATGGAAATAGGCCAAAATTAATTTCAAGAATCATACTTAAAGGAGTACCAAATTCTTCTCATGTAATACATTTTCAGAGTATGTGCTGCTTTTACATTTGTATTTGTTTTTATTTATACTTTTATTACATGTTATAATTATACCATTTATTGTATTTGCTGCTTGCCATAGCAAAAAGGTAAAAATCTGGAGTTTCTCAATGATTAGTTTTTACTTGACTAACCAATCAACCAGATTTTGCTTTTTTTTCAAATTGCATATGATCTGGTGTTATGCTGGAACTGACAAAGTATTGAATATTTATTAATACTTAAGAGTAGCCAGTTTATAAAGAAAGATTTAAGGTCCTTACGCATTGATATTTAAAATGTTCATGTCATCATATCCTTTATAGTGTTTTATTTTAAATAAAAAAGAAGATATTTCAAATTACTGTATTTTTTCGTATGTCAGAGTGATTGTATATAGGACTGGAAAAGCTTAGACACATTACAAATTCCTTTCCTGCTGTGATTCCATTTCTTTGCATGCATTTGCTACTGGGCCTATGTAAACTACCTTAGTGCCTTAGCACTTGCTCAAACTGTTGTTCTCAAAAGTCCTTTGTGATTTCATTCAGTAGGTATTTAGTACTGTGTTTGTTGTGTGCCAAGCACTATTGTAGATACTTCGGGCATATAAAAGAACACCAAACCTAGTTCTAGCAGAGAGATAAGTGTAGTAAACATGACAAGTAAGTGAATTAAATAGCATATTAGAAAGTGGCAAGTACAATGGGGACAGGAAACATAGAGCAAGGTTCAGCAGGTGGTCCTTGAGCAGAGACTTTCACAAGGTGATGCAGTTGGCCCCAAGGATAACTGAGGGATTGGCTCTACAGGCACCAGGAACAGATATGGTCAAGAATGTCAGAGAACCTGAGTGACCAGAGTAAAAGGAGCCAGAGAGGAATAAGGAGGGATAAGATCTAACTGCATTGTACCTCACAGGCTGTGGTAAGGGCATTTTCATTGACTATCCGGGGATGGACCCAAAGCAGTGGCATGATCTGACATGTTGCACCAGTATCCTCTGGTTACCATGTCATAAAAAAAAAAAAAAAAAAAAGTAGCTGAGCTGGGGGCTACGGTGTGAGAGGAGAAACAAGAAGACCAGTTAAGAATCCAGGCAGAAGATGAAAATGGCTGGAAATACTGCCAGATGAGAACTGGCAGTTTCGATATATTCTGAAGGGTAGAGCCCACTGGCTTATGGATTTGAGGGAAAAGAGGTTTCTCAGATGAATCCAGCATTTTAGACTTGATCACTTGGAAGGATGGGGTATTAACAAATGAGATGAAAAGGAGGGGCAGGTTTTGGATTAGGAGGAGGGCTGGGAATTGACCGTTGGATTTCATATCTACGTAGGCCATTGATGACCCTGACAAGCACTCTGGAGTGATAGAGTGCAAGGTGAAAACCCAGCTGGAGTGGATTTAAGAGAGAAGGAAGGAAGAGGAATAGTAATTCATAAGCATAGACAGTTCTTTTGAGAGGAGTCATCAATTGACCTTCTTATTTCATTTTCTCTTCAAGTAATATTGTCTTTTGATATTATGCCATTCTTGAATGTTATTGTCCCATAGCTCTGTAATCTTATATCCCTAGGTGCATGTTTTCAGTCTCCTTTGTTGATTTGCATCATTTCCCAAAGACATTGAAGGAGAATAGTAGTTATGCCAGACACATTTGGAGCCCAGGAAGAATGGGAACAGGGCATTCCGAATGGAGAAGTAAAGTGAGCAAAGGCAGGAAGATGTACATGAGTTTAGGGAACTGATCCTGTTGTGTCTACATATGTCTCCTGTGGGATCACAGTGACTATGAATGAAGCTGTAAATTACATCCAGGCTGGGGCAGGTGTGTGTGTGTGTGTGTGTGTGTGTGTGTGTGTGTGTGTAACCCTCTGTAGGTTGCTCCATAAACTTGATCTAGGAGCAAATACTGAAAGATCAACAATGCTGACAGACCTAGAAATGTCAGGCCCCAGAAACTAGACATATGTAGGGTATGCTAGAGAAGGGTTTATTCAAGTTTGAGCTGCTGCAAGGAGAAATACAGAAAACAGGGAAGTAGTAGAGAAAAGTGTCACAGGAAGACCATTGATTTATGTGTCGTTATCTGGCTTGTGGGTATTAGCAGTGATTCCGGGAAAGATGGCCAGCAGATGATTATTCTGAATCCCAGGACATGGTAAGAGTTTGGGGAGGTGTCCACATAAAAATGTTAGTTGGAGGAGTATGAGAGAGTATAGGAGCAAAGAGAACACAGGTAATGATTTTGAGGACACGATTCCAGCATTTGAAGAATGAGGATAGAGGAAAAAGGACAGAGAAGGGCAGTACGAACAGAGAGCAGAGGTCAAAGAAGCTGAGACATGGAGCTTAGGGAAGTCAGCCAAGACAAGTCCTGTAAGAAGTCTAGAGAAGGAGCCTGAGAGGAGACAAAGGGAGTTTGTGTCTAAGAAGCTCCTTACAGCTGCCACAGTCAAACTCATGTCCTGAAGACAGGAGAAGACAGGCGAGCAGGAAGCAAGTGGTGGAGTCGGCCACGGGAATGTGTCTGTGACAGAAGAACAGGAGACAGTTAGAAGGGAAGGCCAGATCAAAGCACAGACAAGCCAGGAAATTCAAAGGTACTGGGTGAGACTATGTCAAACAAACAAAATTTTTCAATTTGAACCTTTTCCTGTGATTTTTAAAATTTCTGGAACCTGCTACCATTCAGTTTTAACAGGAAAAACTCAAACTGTCAACCATCTTAGTTTATCAGCTTTTTTGATGATAACTGATATGAATTGATTTTAAATGCTTTATTTATCTTTTCTAGGCTTGTTTTCTACCAGTGAAATTTTTTTCTACTTTCCACAAGAAATAAAATGCTTTATGTTTTGTTGTATTCCACAAAGAGCATCCTGGCTACTACTGCATATTGATTATATTATGAAATTCCTGAATTTAAAACCATTCAAGGGTTTTGCTAGTTGCATTCAGAGATGAAAGAATATATATGTGGGGTGTGTGTGTGTGTGTGTGTGTGTAGAATTCACATATTTTTTAAAATTTTGCTTCACTTGTTTCTTTCGAAAGCTTCAAAAGGAATTATTTCTAGTTGGCAGCGTGTATTTCCTGCATAGAAAATATAAATTTGCAGTCATACTTCAGGAGAAAACTGGCAAAACATATTTGTTTCTGTGTTTTATTATATATCTATTTACTTCACCACTAAAATAATTTTGAAATAAAATCTTTAAATCTCTGAGAACAGGAGTTAAGTTACCTTAAAATAAACCCTGGGTCTGCACTTAAGGAACATTTGTCAGTATAACCGTTCAGCTAAAGTGAATAATGTCACAGAATTTCATAAAAAAATGTTTAAACTCTTATTATAATTTTGAGAATAAGAACATCATATAAATTTTCTTTTTCAAATCCATTCTTAGTCCTGCACCTTGCCAGTATTGTTATTACAAAACGAGTACAAGACTCTTAATAAGCAGAGGACACCTCAAGTCCTTCATTCCCTCTTCAGTTCTAAACTTGGTAACTTTTATTTTCATCTGAATCAGAATTTTAAAACTCTCCCTTTTGGAGCTAATGGCAGACTGGGTTTTTCAAACTAATCCTTTCACTGAAAACAACTAATAGTGCTGGATCAATTTTTAAAAATATGTAAAATCATCAAAGCATCAAAATGATATTAAGAATTACCAGTCTATTTGTTGTTTGTATTCTTAATAGCTACCATTATAACTGAAGTGAGATGAAATCTTAGAGTACTTTTGATTTGCATTTCTCTAATTGTTAGAGATGTTGAATATTTTTTCATATATTTGTTGATTGATTGTATATCATCTTCTGAAAAGTGTCTGTTCAATTCCCAAAGGACTTTAAAAGAGCATACTACAGGGACACAGCCACATCAATGTTTATAGCAGCGCAATTCACAATAGCTAAACTGTGGAACCAACCTAAATGCCCTTCAGTAGAGGAATGGATAAAGAAAATGTGGCATATATACCCAATGGAATATTACTTAGCAATAAGAGAGACTAAAATCATGGCATTTGCAGGTAAAGGGATGGAGTTGGAGAATATAATGCTTAGTGAAGTTAGCCAATCCCCAAATACCAAATGCTGAATGTTTTCTCTGATATAAGGAGGCTGATTCATAGTGGGGTTGGGGAGGGGGATCAACTCTAGATAGGGCAAAGGGTTGGGAGGGGAAGGCAGGAGGAATGGGGTAGAAAAGATGGTGGAATGAGATGGACATCATTACCCTGAGTACATGTATGAAGAACGAATGGTGTGAATATAATTTATATACAACCAGAGATATGAAAAACTGTGCTCTATATGTGTAATATGAATTATAATGCATTCTGCTGTCATATATAACAAATTAGAATAAAAAATTTAAAAATAAATAAATAAATAAATTACCAGTCTAAATCTTAGAGGAAATGAGAAACCACAAAAATAAGCAATAGTATTCAAAATTGCTTTTGCTCTTAAGAAATTTGATAACCCAGACACAAAACTGAGCTGAGGATTTGATGACATAGAGGAGTGAGGGAAAGAATGAAGAAGAGAGACTGCCAAAGGTGGGTGTCTGACTGGAGCTGCCCACTGCCCCTGCAGCACACACCTATTGCTGGGACCTAAAAGGCGATGTCCTCAGCACCCAGAAGGGTAACAGGGGACTGTGGGCTACTGCTGAGGCAGTACGGGATAAACATTCCTAAGAAGCCCCCCACCCCCAAAAGTGGATTTCAGCCTAAATTTGCATCAAATTATCCAATAAACTTCAAATCAAGAATTCTGTTTAAAAATATATCAGAAATGTCAAAAACTTCAGGGAGAAAAATAAAACATTACCAAGTGACATTAAAACAGATCCAAGTAAATGGAGAGGTATATCTTGTTTACAGGTTAGTTGAGGAGCAGGTCACCTTCAACCTCAGGTTCTGTGCTGGCAGCCTGACACTGTCACCACAAAAAGGACACAACGGATCTTCTTGCCTTGGAGGCCCAGTAAGAGGGTGTCTGAAGCCAGCTTTGCAGTCACAGAGGAAAACCTTTCCTTTGGTTTTATGGCTGTTTCAGTTGAAGGTTTTGGCCTCTAATGACTCAGCTTAATTTTAAAAAGTTTATACATAAATGTAAAGAAGGAAACAAGAAAACACTCCAAACCATACCCCCCAGAAAGAATCCTTTACGTTTGCATTGGCCCTTACAGACTTTCATGTGTATATATATTTATTTTTACAAAACTGAGAACATTCTTGCTTTATACCTGATTTTTTTCAGTTACCACTGTTTTATATGGACCCTTAAACAGGCTTTAGGAGCTTTGTTGGTTGGTATCTGCTCTGGAAAGATTAGATGAACACCCCTAAGACAAGGAAAATGGCCATCTCTGTTAGGAGTCTGGATCTCGGGAGCCTCCCAATAATTCCCAATAATGACGAAGGGGAGCTAACCCTCCCCACAGGTCTCACACATTCTGCTACCCATGAATATGGCTTTCCTAGGCTTAGTTCCAGAATGTATTCACACCTGCTTGTTCAGTTTCCCAACCCTCTTCAGCTGGTCACATGACCTGCCAGATTCAAAGGGAAAGCAAGTTTCATTTCCCTCCATATCTCTGATTTAAATTCCCCTGGGCTCAATCTTGTCTGTGCCTATTTTACTCATGTTCTGCTAAGTACATCCTAGGTCATATGGTAGACCCTTGCCGGGTCAGTGTGGCAGCATTTGCTCTGATCTCCTGGGCTCCTCAACATGGCTCCTGCCTCATCTCTCCACTCATCAATTGAGAAACACAGCATTTTTCCATCTCCACTTCACTGCATAGCCTCTGGGTCAGCTAAGCTCAAGGTGCTTTTCTGTTCTGTAGGTTTTTCTGTGCACAATTTTCCCACTGTGTTTTCTCTCTGTGTTATCCTTGCCCTCTGCAGTGAGCCTGGCCACCACTTCCACTGCCACAACCAGCTTGGCTCCAGTGTACTCTTTCTTGTTCTTGGTTCAATGCACCCAAACTTATGAGTCTTTAAGAAACTCTGTCCAACACTGAATTTCAGTGAATTCCCTCTTTCACCCACCTCATTGAGAAGCAGTACTCTCACTGCTTTAACACAAAAAAACTAACAAAAATAAATGTCATCTAAGTGAAATGTGCTACCTTTCTGGATTTTTAAAAATGAAATTTGTTGTTTAGACATAGTTTATATAATTAGTAGGCACTGTTCTAGGTCCTGAATATTTTTGTTTATATTTTTATTATACAGAAAGATTTTAAAAAATTTTTCACCCCAATTTTTCATTTTACATTGATAATATTATGAGATTACTGTTTTCATTTATGAAATGAGAAAACTGATGTCAAGAGAATTTATAAAATTTGCTCGAATTTGGGCAACCAACTATATGACAGTGTTAAGGTTGGAATTCAGGTTTTCAGGTTTCTAGCTCTTTACGTTTAGACAGCTGTGGCTCCTGACCACCTAGAAGGACAATAGTCACAAAAAAGAAAGTTAGCTTCTGCTGAGCCAAGGCCAACAAGAATAATCTTTGATTGTGGGAACCATACCACAGTTCTGAAGATCCTCAGTCACCTGCAGGTTTTGCAACTTCCTCCTGCTCTTTTTCCTTCTCTAATAAGAATGAAAAAAAAAATGTGAGTTCTTGTAGTCCTGAGTTTAACTAACTTCTAGTGCTTCCCCTCTTAAGAAACGCAAGCTATAGACAGCCAACAAATGATCTATTTAAAGAAAGAAGATATAGGAGGAAAGTAGAAAGGAGGTCTGGTAAGTGTGCACCTCTTGGCTGAGCAAGAAGCCAGGGCCTCCTGTTCAAGAGCTGAGATCCTCCCTCCTGCAGGGGAGGTATCATATTATTATTGTTAGTTCTGGTCTTCTATGGACAGCTAGCTGCTTTTCAGGGAAGAGCTATAGCATAATTACAATGAAATGTGTTTTCTTTTTTGGAAGTATAGAAAATGGAACAAGAAATTGTCTTCTAGATACATTACCTATGCAGGAAATGGTTATCTATCTATAAGAAGATAGATAGTTATGCAAACTGATAGAAGGAAGGAAATCAGTTTGCATAACTATTGAGACTATGAAATGCTTTCTAAGATAAACTGCAATTTTTTAACTTCTGAATTCACTGAAATTTCTAGAAATAAGCAGAATTCTCAGAAAATATTGCCAAGCAGTACACTCACAGACAGCAGAGCTAGAGAGTAAGTCTTACAATGTGACCTGCTGTACCATGAAATTAAATGATCTAATCATATTAGGCCATTTAAGAAGTTTTAATAACTAATGACTAGTGAGCAGGGATCTCAGGTTGCAGTTGTCTTGTTTGACTTTTATTTTGTGGCCTTATTTTTTAAAAAATCATTTCATATATGTTCTGGAAAAAATATTAGTTTATGCTCTTTTTCCAGTTTAATTCAGTACTTACCCTCATAACAAGGATGATGAAAGACCTGAGGAAAAAAAAGAGGCAGGGTGGGGTATTCCATATTAGATATGAATCTCAAGCATTTCTTTGTGTATCTTCTTCAAGATGAAAGAACAAGAGGCTATCAAAAAACTATTCCTTTACTGACTGAAAAATGAAACATAATTTTACTATAAACTTGAACTAGAAAGAACTATTAAGAATCAGCCAGGGCCTAGCATATCTTATAAACTGTAAAGGAAGAGGAGAGAAATGCCCAGTTCCAAAAATTAGAGACCCAGGGAAGTAGGAGATAGTCACAAAAAGCTGAATTGTTTGGGAATGAACAGGGGTCAGAAGTCACAGTTATAGTCAATAGTACAGACGGGCAGCGGGGAAGAGAGGATATGAAGTCCCTGGGTACCTTAGGGGCATCACTGGGGGCTCTGCAGATGGAACCCAAGGTCCTGTGTAGGTCAACCATCCCGTAGCGGTGCCACTCTTGAATCCGTGATCTCCGTGGCTGAGTTAAGCCTCTGGGCATTGGGATTAGTTTGTTACCAGCTACAGATAACTAATACTTCCATACAGGGCACACACGAGGTCATGAAGTAGGGGTTACAAGGGAAAGTGCTCAGCAAGCACCTCAGGACATCAATCTGAACACAGGAGGAAATATCTGTGTAGGTTAGATTGGGCAAATCATCCTGGGCTGCCTCTCCTTCTGCCTTTGTGTGAGAGAACAGTTCTGAAGAGGCACACCCAGGCCCAGGATGGCGGAATGGGGAGGCTGCCTCCTGCTGCTCCGCAGTGGAGAACCCAGAAAGCAGACAGGCAGCTTCTCCACAATGTGGGTGAACAATAAAAAGGGCGAGGGCTTTACTGGACCCTAAAACTGGACACTCAAAGCAGACTGGGGACACAGGAGGTTGGATATAATAAATAAGGAAAACTCCCAGCAGCATGGAGGCTGCAGAGCCAGGCGGAAGCTCCAGCCAGAGAGGCCTCCGCCGGCCAAGTAGAGGGATCAGGGAATTAGAGGAGCCTGTGGGGGTGTCCAGGGACCCAGGACGTTGCCCCACAAACCTGGAGGATGCGATGCACGATACCCAATGTCCATGTGTGGGGAAAGAAGCCACCGTCTCCCCAGGCGGCCAGTGGGGGACAAGGAAAGGAACCACCTTGCATTGCTGCCTGGCAAACCCGAGCTTGGCCTGAAATAGAGGCCCAGTAAACACACGCTGCAGGACACAGAGTGTGCTTAAGTGACCAGGAGGAAATCAAACGGGACGACTTGTCCAGCAACCCACCAGGCTCTTCTCATCTCCTCTGTTCCAACTGCTTGCAGGACCCGCTGGGAGAGATGCATCTCCCTGGAAACCCCAAGGGCGGGGTGGGGGAAATTGGAGACTGAACCCAAGATCAGGAAATGTGGGTCCACAGGTGATGTAGAGGACCAAGAACTGGCTCCCCTCCCACACCAGTGGAATCCAGGGGAGATCCCTGGGGTGCAGCCTTCCAGGATGAACCAGCAAGTAGTGGGCGCCGGAGGTGCACTGACTTGGTCTCCAGACCAATGGTCATCCAGCAAAGAGCCCGAGGCCACCTAAGCCGAAACCCTGCCTCCAGGCCTTCTGCCTGTGGATTACCTCTCCCACTCCAGCAATCTGGAGGGTGGGGCATCACACTCCAGACAGCCCCCCAAAAAACTGCTGAGAAGCTAAGAATATTTTGAACTCCAATGGAAAGAATTCTTTAACCTTTCATTGTTGCGTTGTTGCGCGCGACTTCTTGCCCGCAAGAAAGACGCAACCCAAGAATCTTCTTTCAGCAACTTTTTTTATTCAGGTCCCTGATAGTTCTTCTTCTCCTGATAGTTCTTCTCCTAGTCTCGGATGCCCCTCCCAGCCTTAATAAAGCATCTCAAGCCCCAATGCAAAGCAGCCACGTGGAGCTTTCTCATAGAGTGATGAAAAGTCATGCGCCAACTCTCCCAAACAAGGAGTTGTTTGTCACAGACCACAGCGGAGCCAGCGCCATCATGTAATGGTGACCATAATTTGCATAAACGGCAGAAGCGGCTCACCACATTTCATCAAAGTTTTTTTTCTTTTTATTTACTTAATTACTTATTTTTTAAATTGTTTTTCACTGAAGACTTGCTACCCAAATCAGACTCCCTGGAAAGGCTGGGGCGAGCTGTACTTACACCAAGTCTGAGGTACTTAGGAAATGTGGTTCTGTTATCTGAGTTAGGGTTAAAGGCTGTCCCTCACACCCTGTGCTTCCCTGTGGCATTCTTTCTGCTAAGTCACAGTGAGTCACAATTTTTAAATGTGTGACATAAACAACAGAGAAGACATGTTTATGCGGAAGTTTTCAAGGGTGTCAGTAGTCTCTGTATATACACAATTTCATTAAAAACCTTTGTGCAGATGAATAGCTCTTGATACTCCCTTCCACCAGCCCTGTGCGCTGTACACTCCCTTTCAGAACATTTCTCATTTCACTTAGCAACAGATAGTGGTCTCAAGGTGTCACATGGAGCTTATATGCTTGGAAAAGTCCCCAAGAGGCTGATTGTATTAAGGGGGTTCCTCTCCCCTGCTGGCCCCTTGAGAATCATTCTTAATTAGTTGGGACCAGTGCTCCAGCTTGCAGCTCTGAGAACTGGGAAACCAGTGTGAACTTCCGTTTTCAGCAGGACGGACTGACCTTCACTGAGGAGTGCTCAGTATCAAGGATTCCACGGTATCAGGATGTGCTTATTTCCCCCCACCCTGCTGTCTCCTGACCATGCAGCTGGTCAGTGGCTGGGAAGCCCTAGGACTGGAAGAGCCCTCTGCATGCACATGGGGGTCCAGGGACCAACCATCTCACAAGAGCCTCCAGAAACTCAGCAATCTTGTATAAATGGCAGTTAATGACTATAACCTAGGTTTTCATGGCAGATCTATAAAACAAAGAACTTTTATATAAAATTGAGTAGGCTTTTTCTCAGAGCAGTAAATTCTGCCTGCCTCTTTCCTCCTGAGAACCAGTTTTAGTATTTTATAAACATAGTAAGCCACACTAAACACAGGGCCACTGAGATGAAACGAAGGAGCATATTTTTAGTCATATTTCTCTCTAACCAGATTTACCACATTTCATTATATTGCTGCCTACTATTGCTCTGTGGTCTCTAAGGAAATAAATAGATGAAATTGAGAATAAAAACAACATAAAGTAGGATATTCAATACCCCAGGTTGCAGATGCCCAATCAGGTCACACAATGATTGAATTTAGCTCATGCTAACCTGATTTCAAGTGCAGTTCAGCTCACAGGGACAATGAGAAACAGAATGCTTGTTCCACGTTATCAGAAAGTATTTACATTGAAACATATGGCTCTGAGTTTCCCTGCTGTACAGGAATAATAGCTCACAATAGGCAGAGATCGCTGCCCACATTCAGAGATCACTACATTTAGAAGCCACTGAATATTGCCTTAATACTCTACACCCAACAATTATTTTTGACTAAGGAAGACATTAACAAGCATCCCTTGTGCTCTTCCCCCCAACACAGGGGACACACACACACACACACACCATCTCTACCTGTTGTCCCTGGGAAGGCGGAGAGTGTTAGGAGCCATGACTTCATCACAGGCAGCCCCACTAGACTTCGTCCCCTCCTCAACTTGCCAACCTTGATATATTATTGCTTTGTTCAAAAAAAGAGGCCCTAAAGCATAGAAAATCTGCAGAAGTCTAAAGGAAGGATGTTCAGACATTTAAGTTGATTACATTAAAAAGAGTGCAATTTCTTTCTAGGGAAGGGAAGTTGCATTGGTCGCTTTTGCCTGGGCTGGTTTTGATCAAACAGGAATTCTGTTGGGAAGTGGGGCAATGGGCCCTTAAAACCTACTGCTGTTGACTGAGTTGCACAAAAGTTACACTAAGTCAGCACAGACAGCTGTCTTCTTCCACGGGTTCAGTTCCTGTGTTTTAAGTGAGGGACCCGAAGTACGTGGTTCGCAGTCCTGTTATAGTTATGAAAAAAATGACGTTCATACATGTACTTTGGATAATGATGACCCTCACATTCCACCATCATTGTTAACCCTATGTCCTCTCCCTTCCCATCCCACCCCTCTGTCCTATCTAGAGTTCGTCTATTCCTCCCATGCTCCCTCTCCCTAAGCCATTATGAATCAGCCTCCTTATAGCAGAGAAAACATTTGGCATTTGTTTTGGGGGGGATTGGCTAACTTCACTTAGCATTCTCTTCTCTAATTCCATCCATTTACTTGCAAATGCCATGATTTTAGTCTCTTTTATTGCTGAGTAATATTCCATTGTGTATATATATCACATTTTAAAAAAATTTTTTATTTGTTTTAATTAGTTACACATGACAGTACAATGATCTTGACATATCGTACGTTTGAATCAGATGTATATACCACATTTTTAATCCATTCATCTACTACTTTGTATACAAAGATATGAAAAATTTGTGCTCTATATGTATCATATGAATTGTAATGCATTCTGCTGTCATATATAAATTAAAAATTGATTTAAAAATATATTATGCAGATATCTTCTATCAAGTCATAGTTTTCTTTTTGTCTACTTCACATATTTTTGCAGAACAAAATATTTTAATTTTGTTGAGATCCAAAATCAATGTTTTTCTTTCATGGAGGAAAATGCTTGCGGTGTCAAGTCTAAAATCTTTGCCTAGCTCTGGGTCCTGAAGATGCTCTCCCTTTTTCATTTCTAAGAGTTTTTAAGCTTGCATTTTGTATTTAAGTTCATGATCTATTTTGAGTCAGTTTTTATTTTAGGTAGGAGATTGGATGATATTTTCTTTCCCTATCAACATCTAATTGTTCCAGAAACATTGTTGAAAAGACTGTCCTTCTTTCATTGAATAATTTTGGTACTTTCAACAAAAATATCATGACTAATCAATGACTGAATAAATTCAAATAAAGAAAATGTGGTATATAAAAACAGGAGTTCTCTTCATCCATAAAGAAAAATGGATGGAAGTACAGTTCATTATGTGAATATGTTTAACGTAAGTTAAACTCAGAAGGTCAAGGGTCCTATGTTTTCTGTCATATGTGGAAGCTAGAGAGGAAAATTGTGGGAGAGAGATCACATGAAAATCAAAGGGAGATTGGTAGAGAAACGGGACCAGGGATGAGGGATGGGGGAAATGTTGGGGAGTAATATTGGTGAATTATATTGTTATATTATGTGCATGTATAAATACGTAACAGCAAATTCCACCACTATGTACAACTGTAAGGTACCACAACCAATGTGGAGCAAATGTCATGCTTCTACAGATCCTAGGAAAATGACATTTTGGTCTTTAAGAAAAACTTTCTTATTGTGAAAAAAAAAATCATGGATTCAAAAGAGTTTTCCCATGTAGAGTTTAAAGAAGAGTAACAGTATTACAACTTGAAGAATGATAGTGAATAAGAAGAAGATATATATATATACGTGTGTGTGTACAAGCTAGAGAATAATAACGAACGATAATGAATCACCACCAAAACCTCAGAAGGTTCCTCAGAGCTTCCTTCTGACCTCATTCCCTGCAAGAAGCGACCACTGTCTCGAGACCATAGAGAAAGCAAGGATGTGTGGGTGACTGAAGTGTCCCACGTGGGCATGTAGCTGGGCAGGGGGCCTCTCGTGGGGAAGCACACTCCAGGAACCGGGAGGTGGCGTGATGCCACGTGATGCATTTGCTGTTGTGTGTGTCTACCCAAGTCACTTGCAGCTCACTAGAGGGACTGAGCTGGTGGCTTCTCAGAGAAGCTTCCTCACTTCTCCACTGCCATCTCTTCGTTCCACTGAGCTGCTCCCTCGTGGCATTCGGCTGCCTTGAGCCGGCTGCCCCTTCCAGGGAAATCAGCAGAAGAAAAGTGCCTTCATGGAATGAGTTGGGTTGCTCCTGCCCTGGGGTTCCCCGAAATATTAGAGCGCATGACCACATCTGTCTGTTTCGGGAAGTCTGCGTTCCTGTGGGATCGCTCCTGAGATGGCCTGAGTGCAGGTTGGGCTGCCCCACTCATTTCCTGCTGCTTTCCATCTGACGTGCCCTGCCTTCCTTTCCCTTCCTCCTTTCTCTCTCTCTTTGTCAACAGTCACCTTCCTTCACAACGGTCCTCTCTAGTGCCGAGAAGGAAAGAGAGCGCCGGTCTGGCCTGCGCTTCCTACAGTCTGCACATCTGTACTCAGGTCTACCTGTGAGGATCTGTGCACCAACTCCACAGAAATAACCAACACACGTGGACGTTGCAGCCTCCATGTATATTCAGGAAAGAAAAACATTCTAAGAAACCACTCTAAAGAGTGACCATCTGCTGAAATGCAGCTCTGACCTCTGTGGTATGCAAGGGGGGGGAGTCCAGCTCCTGGAAACCGGAGCCCCAGGATGGCCCCTTCTCCACAGAGGGTCCCCCCCCCCCCCG
>NW_025999991.1:7331673-7335558 GCF_001458135.2 Marmota marmota marmota
CCCCCCCCCCCCGTGGGCAGCTTTCAAGAAGAAAGACCATTAGCCTAGAGTGACATCAAGTTCTGTTCAGTCAGCTTCCTGTCACTAGACAAAGTACCTGGGAAAAAAGACAATTCAAGGACGAAAGATTTATTTGGGCTCACGGTTTCAGAGCTTCAGCCCACAGTGGATTGGCCCCAGCAGCGTGGGCCTGTGGCCAGGCAGAGCACCATGGCAAGGAGCCACTGTGGGTTGAAACTGCTGACCGCGAGGCAGCTGGGAAGCAGAGCCAAAAAGAGAACACCAGGAGGAAGGGGCCAGAGACAGATGTGGTCTTCAAGGGCACGCCCAAGGATGTACCTCCTCCAACTAGGCCACTTCCTGAGTTCCCACCACCTCCCAATAGCGCCATCAGCTGGAACTGAGCCTTCAACGCATGAGCTTTGGGGACATTTAAGATCCAAACCAGGGTTGGGGATATGGCTCAGTTTGTAAAGTGCTTGCCTCACGGGCACAAGGCCCTGGGTTTTATCCTCAGCACCACACACACACAAAAGATCCAAACCATAATAAGCTCCCATTCCTTAAGAGACAAGATACTTGCAGGAAATGAATTTTTTTTTTCTATTCTCTCTTCATGAAGGATATATATAAAACTTTGGGATCTGGTCTCACCCACAGTCATCATGTTTTATTACTATTCTTTGCTGAAAAAGAAAATCACATATTGGGCTGGGAATGTGAGCTAGAAAATGTGTAAGGCACTGTGCTTTCTATAATAGTCAGAGCATAAAAATAACCTTGAGTCCCACGGGTGCCTCTTGACATCTAATGTCAGCTGCCAGCTCCCAACCCTCTGCCTTCTGCCCTTTTTCTAATTATAATAGTCTCTGGAAAGTGGCTGTCCAAATCAGTTCTTACAACGCTGGAATCCGAGTAAGCTTTGAGACGCTGTGGTCGTTTGTCTTGTTGCGGCCGACTTGGAGCACTACTTCATCAGATCACAGAAGACCTGCGACTGCTGTGTAGGCCTCTGCAGAGCAAATGATCGGAGCAGGATGGATAGAACTATAGTGAGGAAATTCTGAAGTTCATAGTTTAAATTCCTGTAAATTCTTAAAATCACAAATTTTAAGGAATTGGGGAGTATTTCAAGGGCAGGAAACATTAGCTTTTGTGTGTGTGTGTGTGTGTGTGTGTGTGTGTCACTCAGAACATTGTACTGTGCAAAGGAAGTGGAACAAGGTACAGGCAATAAAGTGAGTAAGGAAGTCCTGTGTGAGCCTGCAACGACGTGAGCACACAACACCTGGAGGCAGTTTCCTTCTCTTTCCAAGGTCACCTCTTCTTCAGGTACTTGAAACTGTGATCTCTAACCACACTCCTTAAGTGGGGGTTTTAACTGCATCTGACCCACATCTGAGATCACATTTGTACTTCTGTCATCGTCCTGGAAATTTCCGTTCCAGCGATAGATTACCACGTGTTTTGTTTTATTCCTCCATCGGGCTTCAGTTTTGAATTCCACAAATCCTGATTCAACCTCAACCTAATGAAAGAAGGTGCCACGCCTTTCTTAGTTGCTACTCTGGACAGTGAAGGCTTTAAGGCTTTTAGCAATAGAGACAGGGCAGAGGAGGCAAAGTGGGCAGATGATTGGCCAAAAAAACCAGCTTTTGGCTACCCTACCCCAGGGGTCTGAAAGTGACCCTAGGAAAGAACCCTCCACAAGCTGAACTCTCCGACAGTCCCTGCGGCCCGTTAGTGAGTCACTGCCATGAGGAGGGCAAGAGTATGCTCTGATTGTCCCACCCAGGGCCACCGAGCAGCAATCCCGCTGGAGCAATCTTGGTTCTACTGGAAGATGACTCTGCCATGAGTGACAGCCCCAGACCCGAGGAGCTCCAGGAGTCGCGTCACCCTCCACGTAGCAGGTAGGAGAACAAAACTATTTATCGGCACCGGAGCTGCCTGCTCTGTCCTGACTCAGCCAGGAGTGCTCCATGACAGGAGTGTATGGTAGATTCAAAGTGAGACACTTCACTTTTCCTCTCACTTGCAGAATTGGCTCTCAAACTATCTCCCATTCCTTTCTCTATGTCCCAGAATGTCCCATCCCTCTGTTACTAAGGGACCTATTGACAAAGTTAGGAACAAGTACCTCAATGGCCTGAAATCAAATTTAGGGAGAAGTGCCCTTAGAACAAGACATTCATTCACTAGCCTTTTATTTACTTTTTAAGTATCATATATTTATTACTGGACCCACCAAACCCAGTACCTCAGTGCCTTCATCTCTCAAGAAAGATCAGATTCCCAGTTAAATATGCCCAGACAGCTTGGCACGGTCAGCTGATCATGACCCTGACTGAGCACAAGTCTGTGTCATCTCCTGTGATTCCGTATAGATCACTTGGTTCTCCTCCAATGTCTCTTGGAGGAGAGTGCTTTGTGTAAAGGCTTTCTATCCAGCCATAACTGGGAATCCACAGCTGATGGATATTTCATGACTGACTTTCTTACTGGGTTTCATCCAGATTCATTGGGGAAATGGGACAGTTCTGCTTCTGTAAATGCCCCAGGATTCAATCCCTGACATTCCTGTAAGATGTGGAAAGAAGTGGCATGAGCCACAGTGGCAAGAAGGGCTGAGAGCCATAGTCGAGTCGGAATGACGCATGGCATTTTTGCCAGAACGGAGTGGTTGAGAGGTGACGCCAGCGAGCCATTGAGATGATGATGGTTATGTTAAGCTGTGTATATTAGACCCCTGCTGTCCGCCTCGGCCTGCTACTTTGGAGTTCTCACAGGGATTCCTGGAGAGTTCCCATTGGTGGGGGAAGTGCCGGAGGAGGGATTTCTGGTTGGTGGTTCCTGGAGGAGCCGTGTGGGTGGCGTTCGGGAGAGTTCCCGGGGAGCGTGTGTGGAGTGTGCTGGTGGAGTTCAGAAATAAAGTTTGTTCCTGCTTGAGTGGCTGGTGATTTTGTGCCCAGCCAGACTGCGGCAAAGAAGAGGTGAAGCTGCTTGCCCTTTTAAATAAGAAGATAGCCCTCAGAGTCTCCATGCCTTTAAATGGGGGAACCCCAAAAGTTGAGAGGCCCTAATTTGTACACCATTATTGATATAAGGTTTTCCCTAAAAGGCCCAGAAACCTCTTCAAAGGGTCCAGTATTAGGGATTTGTCCACACCCCAGGAGCCTTTAGGTTGGCCCTGAGTGACTGCCTCACTGTCCAGGCCTGAGTCTAAAAGACAGCTCTGTGGATTTCTGGGCATGAAATATCCATCAGCTATGGACTCCCAGTTATGGCTGGATAGAGAACCTTTACACAAGGCACTAAAGGGAGAGGACAAAGGAACTTTCCCCCAGACTGAAGGGCACGTGACCTATTAAAGACTGAGCTGGGTCGTGCTCAAGCTGGGCCTTCCCAACACACAAAGGCTGGATTTAGTTTAAAGGTTCTAATTCAAACATTAGACCTGCTTCAAGGGCAGTTTCCTACTTCTCCAAACACTAGATCTAGTGGTCAAGTTGTTTGAAAGCAGAGGCTACACCTGGTTTGTGGTCAACAAGGCCTCCTAATCAACCTTGGGACAACATAAGAAGGTTCACCACCCCAAGTCCAGGCAGTTTGGGAAGTCAAGGTCATCTCTAACTCATGGAGGGAAGACCAACAAGAAGTCAGGCCCTCCCGGCCAGGCAAGGTGGCCAGGCCTGTAATCCCAGCTGCTGAGGCAGGAGGCTCAAGGGTTCTCAGGCAGCCTCAGCAACTTAGTGAGGCCCTAAGCAACTTAGCAAGACCCTGTCTCAAAATACAAAATAAAAAAGGCTAGGGATGTGGCTCACTGGTTAAGTGCTCCAGGATTCGATCCCTGGTACAAAAAAAAAAAAAAAAAAAAAAAAAAAA
>NW_025999991.1:7335582-7381983 GCF_001458135.2 Marmota marmota marmota
GAAAAAAAAAAAAAAAAAAAAAAAAAAAAAAATCAGGCCCTCCTGTTAGATAGTCCTGTATAGGCATTATAGAACAAACTTACTCCAGCCAGTAAGACCTTAGTAAGTCTGAGGATGATGGTTCACAGATGGAGGCAGTTTTGTAGAAAAGGGCATCCGAGAAACTGGACACAGAGTGGGAAGTGGCTATGATACCACAGAAGCAAATGCCTGTCTCTATCACCTCTGCCCAAAGCACAGCTCATTGCCCTTATCTGGAGCCCTACAATTAAAATAAGGAAGAATCTTAACTATCTACACATTCCAAATATGGATTTCAAGTACTCCATGCCCAGTGGCTATCTAGAGAGAAAGAAGGGTGTTAACAACTTAAAATTTCCAGATAAAGTATAGAGACCTATTATTAAAGTTTTGAGGCAGTGTGACTTCCTAAATAGAGGGCAGTAATTCACTGTGAGGGACACCAATGGGATGGATCCCCAGTAAGCCAAGATAGTAATATGGTAGATAAGACTGCAAAGTTTGTGTCCAATCCCCTGGCTCCCCCAGAGAATCCTACACAGCTGCATAAACTTATGGCCCTAGTCCCAGATTCTTCTAATCAAAATGCCCAAGAACCCCTCCACAGAAACACAAAATGGAATAAATGGGTATACTATGCTAATGAGACAGGATGGCTCACAGATGGGGAGAAGACTGTTATTCCTGAGGCTTATCAGTGGAATGTTAGTAAACATCCACATGAGGGCACCTATTATCCAAAGGACACCCTTTGGGAACTGACAAGGGCTATTCTTACTGGAAAGGGATTTCATAAGACTATCAGTAGGTTTTACAAAGCTGTGAAATTTGGTAACAAGACAACCCAATTTTTAAAATTTGTCTAGTAGCAGTACATCTATCTATGGGAAGATTGGCAATTGGAATTTACCCAAATGCCCTAAAAATGTGGATATAAATATTCACTTACATTTATAGACACTCTTATAGGATGGACAGAAGCCTTCTCCACTGAAACAGAGAAAGCCATTGGAGTATATAAATGTCTTTTAAAAGAAATTATGCAAGCCAAGCACAGTGGCACACACCTATAATCCCAGGGACTCAAGAGGCTGAGGCAGGAGGATTGTGAGCTCAAAATCAGCCTCAGCAACTTAGCGAGGCCTTGTCTCAAATTAAAAAAAAAAAAAACATTAAAAGGGCTGAGGATATGGCTCAGTTGTTAAGCGCCCCTGGGTCCAATCCCTAGTAAGAAAGAGAGAGAGAGACAGAGATAGAGACAGAGAGAGAGGGAGAAATTATTCCACAATTCAGGCTCCCAGAGGTCTTCCAAAGTGATGATGGTCTTCCTTTGTTGCAAATAAAACAACAACAACAACAACAAATCCTCTCTATTGCCCTTAGATTATATCCTTAAATTTTAGCTAAGCTGCATTCAGCTTGGCATCCCCAATCTAAAGGAGCCTTGGATAAAGCTATTTCCCAATGCCCTTTTCAGAACTGTGCTGCCTCAAAAAGCTATTCAAAACTTCTAAGGCCCCTGTAGATGCCAAATTGACAACGCTTCTTAATGGCCACCTTTTGGTTTGATGAAAATACATGCCACTCCTCACACTATGTCATTAACCTGGGTAAACACGGTGGGCTCTCCTATAGTTTGGAAACAGAATTTTCCTGGACTGACACAAAACCCTGCTGTCCTTCCAAGAGTGCAGGAGGAGATAGGATTATGCTCAAAACATGGAGAGAGGGTTCACCAGAGGACCCCATCTTCAGCCCAAATGGAAAGGACCTTATCAGGTTATACTCACCACCAACCTTACTGTAATGTACAGAAAATCCCCAGGTGAGTCCCCTTACTAAGATTAAAATTTGTTTCCACCTAATCTCTCATACGATTCTTCAGATTTACATAAATACACTCCTGAGCCCGTAGAGGACCTCAAGTACCTACTCAAGAAAGTGAATACACAAGAAATGGGGTGATGGTATCTTGCAGGAGGCTTATTTGTTAATGTCATTAAAATTAATAGGGATACAGGCAAGGAACCTCCGCTGCCCACTTCGTCCCTTTAGATCATGTAGTGAAAGATCTTTGTAACCTCTAAGATAAGAAGGAACAACCTCCCTGTATCGACAGGAAGAAGCTATAGAAGATAAGAGACCTTAGTTCCTTTACAATAGGAAACAATAAGGAGGGTAAAATCTCTCCTGGGAAAATGAGATAGTAGGGACAAAGGGAAGATGCACTTCTGGGTTTTGGCTCATAGCGTGTTGGGCAGGCCCAAGATGGGTATAGTTAGGTCTCCTCGCTGGGGTTTCCAGTGGGCTATGTTTGCAGTATGTAGCCAAGGTCATGGACACCCTGATTCAGGGTGTGTACTCAAGGTCACTGCATTGCTTGTGAGCATGCACTCACTTGCGTAACCTGTTGGCAGTGTGCCGTCTTTGTCTGACCTGCACATAAAACCGCCTACAGAAATGGTTCAAGGGTCTGGCTGGGTGTGGAACTGGAGGCTGGGCTGCTGCCCGCTCCAAGTAAAGCATGTCTGCTCCCAGCCTCCCTGCACCTCTTCCTTCACCTGCTGAGACCCAGCCTCCCTGCACCTCTTCCTTCACCTGCTGAGATCCGAATCTCTTTTGTTGGGTCTGAGCCCCACACAGCAGCCTGACAGCCATTACAAGGTCCCACCTTATCTTACAGTCCGTCAGATAGGATTATCAATAGTATATCAGATGTAAGTGTGTAGGCACACACCAAGTAAAGCCAGAGAAATGATAACCAATGGCCAGATTCAAAGAGGTTAGGAAAGGCTTTAAAATTCCTGGCTCAGAGAAGTCTGAAATTTCATCAACCCCTTGAGCCTGCTGGGACCTGCCCAAGGCCATGGGATGTGCCGCCTGTGACTGCCAGGGGGGTGCTGTGCAGCAGGTGACCTCAGGTGTGCCTGGGGAACCAGAGAGTCTTGATACCTGGGAATGCGGATGCCGATTCAGAAATTGGGAGCTCCAAACAGTGTTTAGGGAGATGGTTGGACCGGGACCATCTCAGGGACAGGTCTGCTGGGTGCACTGAGACGCACGGTGGGCTGTACAACTCCATCTCTGCAGACATCCCGGGGCAGAGGGCTGGGGGCACCTCCCATGGAACATGAAGCACAACTATGCAGCACCTATTGGAAAGGTGCTAGAGGGCTGCTGGTCGATGGTTCCGACTTGGATAGGGACCACCCAGCACAGCGCACGCTCTGTGACAGTGGTTCCCCATGCACAGTGTTTGCTCTTTACACAATTTCATGTGAGAATCCCCGGCAGACTATAACTACTGACTCTGCCTTTCAGTCTGAGGAGTCCAGGGCTGGCATGGGAGCTCTTTGCATAAAGTCTAGGGAACACAGATCATTTCTCTGCCAGAAAAGCAATTGGAGTCATTCAAGGAGCTCTCAGTCGGAGGAACACAGCAGGCTCTCTGAGGAGAGGCACTCCTTTAATTCCGTGCACTTGCCCATGGAGTCGCCTTCCCCTCCTGGCCAGCAGGACCCAGGCTTTCTGTCCTGTCCTGTCCTGCTGTGGCTCCTCAGCACCTGCCGTGCAGACCGATGACACTCACCATTCTGCTTCCCCCCTATGCAGTGATGCCGTCTGATCCTGGGGAGGAAATGACAGACCAGTGATCCGCACAGTCTCCCAGATCTAATCAGATCAAAACCTGTCCCTGTAGCAAAGCAGGGTTTTCCAGAAGCACTTGCTCAGGTCCCTGCCGGTGTTTGGTTCCCCCTGGCCCCATGTGTCTCTCACCACCACCCACCAACAATTCCCCTGTTTGTCTCCTTCCTCCTCTCACCCCCAACCTGGCCATAACCCTAACCTTTCAAATGATTTTTTTACTGAGAAGAGAGAATGAATCCCAATGTAGCTGTAGCTGTCCACATTTCATGGGGAAGTCAGTGATAACAGGCCACGAGGCTGCAGGGAGGAGGGATTCTGCGTGTGATCCTACTGGATGCAGATCGCCTAGAATCCAAACCTGTGCGTGAACTGCATCAGTCTGGGGCTCAGGACACCGCAGCTAAGGTCAGAGCAGTGGCAAAGCCCTTCTTGAAAGGATCTGCCTGCCCACTTGGCCAGTGGGCCCAAAGGCAGACAGGCTCCGAGTTTCTCTGAGTTACTGAGTCCCAACCATTACTTTAATTAGGTATTAAAATTGCAAAAACTGAAGGTTTGGCAATTTGGATTGGAGTCTATTCTGATTTGCTGAATAAAGCCTCCCGAGAATTTTCTATGGGAAAGTGCTTACATTAGAACAAGGGGAACATCTAGCACAGCCTGGTCGAAAATGTGTTTGGGGTAAAATATCTTTGATTATAAGTCATATAACCTATGACAGTAGGTTTGGAAAATAAATGGGAGAGAGACACTCATGATCCCAGCACTGTGACACAATGCTTGTGGGTTTTGTCATTCCTCTTTTACCCCGGATTTGCAAAAGTAAGTCATCCTCCTCATTCTGTTGTGGCAGACTTGCCGTTTGATTTTCCCAACCTTGGGGCATGATCAGCTTCCCACCCCACCTGTATCTCTACACAACTGCCATTTTAATGGGACTTGTCCCAAACTTCGTCGGGCTTTTGCTGCTTACAAGTTTTGCCCTTTGACATAATGCTATGATGAACATCTTGCTCCATATATCTTGGTCAATAATTTGTATTAATGATTTGATGGAACTGAAGAAAATTTGGGTTCTTATCATTATGACGTGTGGAGGCAATTTATTAAGAGGAGAAAATGATGTCTCAAATGACAGTAAATAAAATAAAAGCCCTCAGGGTGCTTAATCCTATAAGATAGCAAAACTTCATTAATTTAGATCAACTGTGGGAAGATAGGGCTAATTAGTACGTTTAATTTAAATGCTGTTTATTCTTTTTAATTACATATAAATGCAGTTTGTTAATTTTTCCAAACAGAAATCCTTCAAGGTTTGCAAATGCTGTTTAATTCGTAATCATTTATGATTTTAACCTGACTGGAAATGGAAGCTGTAAAGTACTTACAAAGCAGTTGTTTTAATCAAGTAGCAATGTGATTTTTTATTTAAAGTAATTGACAGAGATAGGCTATATTCAAGATGTACAATATGTTGGTTCAATATGTGTTGACAGTTGGGCTGGGGTGTGGCTCAGCAGGAGAGCACTTGCCTAGCATGTGTGAGGTCCTGGGTTCGATCTTCAGCACCACAATAAAGATATTGTGTCCAACTACAACTAAAAAATAAATATTAAGAAGTATATGTTGACGGTGATTACCACAGATTAGTATCCTGGTGATTGGATCCTGGAACTCTTTCATCTTACAAGGGGAAGTCTGTGCCCTTTGACCAAAATACCCCATTTCCTCACCCCTGCTCCTTGGCAAGTACTGTTCTGTGCTAGCTTCTATAAATTTTACTTTGTTTTTAATATTTTTACTGGTATATCATAATTATATGTTATAGCAGGATTCATTGTTACCTATTCATACATGAGACTGGAGAACAATATAATCTGGTCAATTTGGGTTTGACTTTGTCAGATATCACATGTGTGTGAGATGATGCAGTATTTGTCTTCCTGTGTCTGCTTTCTTCACTTAGCATAATGTCCTCCAGTTTCACCCATATTGTCACAAATGGCAGGATAATATTCCCTATGTGAATCACAATGTCTTCATCTGCCACCCACTGCCGAACATTTCAGTGTTTCCGTGTCTTGACTATTGTGAATCATGCTGCAGTGAACATGGGTGGTGGTGATTTCATTTCCTTTGGAATCATATCCAAAAGTGGGATTGCCGGACCACAGGGTAATTCTATTTCTAATTTTTTGAGGAACCTTCACATTGTTCTCCATGATTGTTCTCGTCTACATTCCCACCAACAGTGTGCAAGGGTTTCCTCATGGGTGTGAGTGATTAGCGAGGCGAGTTAAGATCTGGAAAGCATACGACAGGTAATAAATGCCATAGTCTGGGAAGGAGTGGGTTTCAGTGAGGCACCAGGAGAAGTTTTCTCAGGAGAAGGCCGGCACTCCTTCCGCATTCTGCCGTCCAGATGACTTGACCTCCTCCCCAGTGACACATGAGGCTTTCTTCCCTGTAGCTGTAATGCTGGCGCAGGGGTGGTGAGCATCAGCAGGAGGGAGAGACTAAAGGCCCAAGCAGTGCCAGCATACAGGAGGTGCTTAATAAGTAGCTATTGAATCAAGTCTTCCTTTTGGATGAGTTAATGATCATTTAATCGAGTAGGGAGACTGAAGGCTCATCTTGTGTGCCAACGTAGTCAGGCCATAGTACACAGTCATTTAATTAAGCACTAACCAAAAGTTGCTGTGAAGGAATTTTGTAGATGTGGCCATAGTCCAGTTGACCTTCTGCAAAGCACATTATCCTAAGTAACATGGTTCAAGTCAGTGGAAAGCCAAAGAGCAAAACTGAAATTTCCAGTAAAAAAAAGGAACTTTTGCTTCATGATGGTAGCATCAACTCCTGACTGAGCTGATGCCCACTGACTGCAGACCTGGCAGCCCTGAGAATTGTGTAAGCCAACCCCTTACGAAAGTCTCTCTGTGTGTCCTACTCCCTGGAGAAATGCGGCTAGCATTCAAGTTCCTGACTCTCTCCAATGGCTCTCAGAAGTCAAGCCCTCCAGGTAGGCAATTAAAAAAACAAACAAACAAACAAAAAACCAAAACCAAAGACACAAAAACCTTTCCTTAGCAACTTGAATCAGCTCGAGAGGAAATTGCCCAGATACAGACACTGGCACCAGAAGTTTCCAACTACAAAGCTCAGTGGTCACCCCACCTGTGCCATATACTCACCAAACACATCCAATCCTCAGAGATCCAGAGATCTTCTTAGTCCCTGATACTCAAATCTGAGGATCAACAGACATCTAGGGAACTCTGATATGGAAGAGACTAAACAGAGAGGAGACCACAATACAGGGGAGCAAGCTTCTATAGGAAGAAGAAAACTTCCAAAATGCTATTGTCAATTTTCTTAGAGAAAGAAGGATAAGCATTTTATTTATGAGACTAAGAATATTATTTTTCAAAAAAGAAACAGTCACAGAATGAACGAAAGAACTCTTGGCTACTAAAATATGAGGGCAAAATTGAAGACTCAGATTGGAAGACTAAGGTGAGAAAATATGCAGAAAATAGAACAATAAGAAAAATATGGAAAAGAGGACAGAAAAGAAAATGGAGAATAAGTTCAGGAAACCTAATATCTAAAAAAGATATGAAAATAATATTTAGAATAGAGGAAATCATCAAAGTAATTCAAGAAAATTTCTGAGAAGTAAATGAATTTCCTGATAGGAGGGTCCACGGAATACTCATGAATACCTGTGAAGAGCAGGATAGAAGTTCAGAACAGCAGAGACAAAGGAAAAATCCCACAAATGTCCAGAAAGAGAAGACAAGTGCATCCATCAATAGGCATGAGGATTCCCTTGAGGGAATTGCTTTACGAAAAGCAACAGCAAAGCTAAAGATAGTGGGGCTCAAATTTTCATTATTCAGAAGGAAAATAATTTTTCTGCTTAAAGGTCTTCACCTAGTCAACCACCAGCCATGTATCAGAGCAGATCAAAGGCATTTAGATAAGAAGGACCAAGTAATTAACTCCCATACTCCCTTCCTCAGACCCAAACCAGGCATCAAATCAAGAAACTAAAGATGTCACAGGAAATAAGTTCTCCCACACTCAAGAGAGATGATGGGAGTGTACATTTTGCTGGTTCAGGGCAATCCTGGAATGCTGGCTTCTCCTGTGGTCTGCAGGTGACCATCAAGTGAAGCAAGGGCAAGGACCTCAGAGAGATATCCTGGGGACAGTGAACTCTGTGATTCCAAATGTCTCGAGATTGAATATATAATAAAAGCATGAAAACAAAGTAAATGAGACAAGTATGAAGTTCAGGAAAAACAAAGTTATGCAGTAAATTCATGGCTCAGCTGTGAATAATCTTATTCGTAATAATGTAAACATTGAACACTGACCTAAACAAAACTGTGATAGAACATCTGGAAGGTGCTAGAATGTGATGGGGTGGGTCGGGAGACCAGCAGGGGGAAAGAGCAACAGAGCCTCATGTCCATCTCAAGTAAACAGAGAATACCTGCACGGAGAGATGGAGCGCGCTGGTCACAATTGAGCATGGTCCTTGGAAACAGAGAAACATTCTTAGATGATCAGTGAAGACAAAGCGGTAGCTTCCTCCCAGGGGATTAAGAAATAAAGAGCTTGGGATGATTGTTTTTTGATATTATGTTCATAAAAACATTTAAATTTTCAAACTACATACATATAAAATTTTAAATAATGACTAAAAACTAAAACAAAAAATAATAACAACTGTCAAGATTTAGCTCAGCCTATGTTTAAATGATTTCAAAGGCATCTAAATGAATAAAGTATTCATAACTCATTGTCATGAATCTACCCCACATTGGATAGTTCTGGCATGTCACTGCTTCTTTAAAATCTTCCAGTCTTATTAGAGAATTTGAGGAGCTTTGAAGCTTGGGGTGTTGGCTGTCTCTGGAGGAGGCAATGTTCTCATTCCCTGTGGGAAGACCATCTCCCCTCCCCTATTTTAGGATGTCTCTTACCTTCCCTGGTTGATGTGCAAAGCCCACACTACTCTGAATATCCCAATGGCAGTGGTGCTGATCGGGTGGTGGGGGCCGGCGGGGAAGTTCCAGCACAGGTGTGTGGTGAGGTCTAGCTCACAACACCTGCAGGCAGATGTGGCCACAGGAGATGAGAGGCCTTACTGGCTGATGTGGGAGGCAACCTCTGGAGGCAAAGAGCAAAGAGTGCTTGGGAAATGAATTCACCCTGCATTGCCCACAGTGATTCCACACACCCTGTCACGTTCAGTGGGTGGCCCTGTGTTGGGAGGGGGCGGAAATTGGGAGCTCGTAGTACGAGGTAAAAGGTTTTCTAGTGAACAGTATGAACTTTGGTCAGAGATACATATCCCTGGGATTGGCGCATGGCCAATGAGATGGGATTTCTGAAAGAAGGGCACACCTCTGAAGGCACTGGAGAGCTCATCAGAGCCCTTTACTGAGAGGATCTGGTGGAGGTGGAGTAGCCTGGTGTCGGGTCTGTCCGACACCTGTGCTCCTGGTCCTTCTAGGATCCATGCTGTGGCTTCCTGATCTGAAAAGCCTGTAAAGGAACTGGGAAGTTCATTTCCCATGTCAACTTGACGAGCCACGGGGTGCCCAGATATTTGGCTAAACATTAATCTTCCTTCCTTCCTACTAAACTCAGACTTTACTCAGATTTGATTTGCTTTTCACTTAGTTGTTTTCTTGTTCTGGGATCCAATACATGCTGCCAAACTACATTGAACATGTATTGACCTTTGAGGAGAATGACTAAGCACTAGAGTACGTATAATTCTACTTTAAGAAATTGAATTTGCCTAAACATTAGGAAGGGGGTTGTACATACATCAACACAGTTCATTGAAACATTGAACTTTTTTTGTGTGTGACAAATAAAATTTAGCCAAATAAACCCAAGTCCTGGTCAGTATATGTACATACACACAGAGTCATACTGACATTCCTAGAAGAAATATAAAATACAGGATTACAACAGAGGGAAACAAAGTCTGAAATAACTTACCAAGGATGTGCAAGAGACAAACAAGAAAATGTATCATGAAATTTGGCTTTTAAAAAACAATTGTCAACTTAAATTTAAAAAAGAAATAGCAGTCAAAGAGAGATTCTCCAAAGAATACTGGTATTTATTTGGGAAGAGTCACAAGGGGCGTCGCAGAGCACAGTAGAGGGAGTGCGGGGCTGTGGCAAACTACGGGCACATTCAAAGAGGGTGAGGCCGGGGGAACTGTTTAAAGACAACAGTGAGTTACATCAGATGTTTTGAAACAATGATCCTTGGTCACAAAGACTGATAACAATTGTGGTTGAGGTTGAGACTAATAACCAGTCAGTGTGGGTTGACGGACAGTTGCTGGGCAGACATCCTTGCAGAAGCAGCCTCTACGTAAGGCTGTGGTGGCCTCTGGGCAAAGCTGTGTTTTTGACCGTCTTTTGTGGTGGGTGCTACCAGGGACTCCTGCGTAACGACCCTTCCTTCATAACCTTCCAGCTCTTACTCTTTTGTGTTCGGGTTGACACAAACAACTCTATTTTGATTTTGACAGTTTTTATATTTCTTTCATAATTCTAAAAGTATTTCTCTCATAACTATTTCATAGAATTGTGAAAGAAATATAAAAATTGTCAAATGTGCTTCTTTAGTAATGGTATTTCTTATTCTGCTAATGTGAGTTCAATCATTGTAAAAAATATACACATTTTTTTCTCTTAAGTATATTTTTTGCTCAGATTAAGTATTGTATGTATGGGACGTTTTGTCTTTCTCACAGGTATGCATGGATTACGCATCACTTCTAGGTGTGTCTGTGAGCACGTTTCCTGATGCAATGAGCATGGGACTGAATAGACTGGATGAAGCAAACGGTTCTCCTACTGTGGGTGGGCTTCAGCCAACCAGAGGCCCAAGAGGGCACAGTGCTGAGTCAGGAAGCCCCCACTCTGTTCCAAGCCGGGCATGGATCTCCTGCCCTCAGCCTGACTTGCACATCCAGTGTCCTGGGTCTTCAGTTTGCAGAGGGCAGGTCACAGGGCATCTCAGCCACCATGGTCATGGGAAATATATAGATATGTACATGCTGGAGTTGGCTTATGGCCAATACACAGACAGAGAGAGAGAGAAATGTCCCCCACCCACGTTGAGCTCAGTGCACTTTTCCTTCACACTGGGCATGAGCTCAGAGGATGCTAGGTCTCACCATTTCAGGAACCCAAACACACATCCATTGTTTGTGAATGAATGAACCCGTGTCTACCCACGAGCCAGGAGATGACCTTAGAGAGAGACTGTGGGAATGTCGAGGATCTCCCAGTCTCTAGCAGGTCTAAATTTCCACAAAGATCGGCCTTTTTGCTTTGTGTTGTTTCCTTTTTCCTCATGAAGTTGAACATAGCAGCCCAGAGATTCCACTCTAAATATGAGGAGGAAATAGAACTGGACATAGGATGAAACTTGCATCTCGTGCACATTTTTGAAGGGGGCAGTACTCACTCAGATTAGTTCACTTTTAAATTTCACCATCATGGACTCAAACTATCAGTCCTTGTGCATCACTAACGCAGTCAGCAGGGAGCGTCCTAGGCCTCGTGTGTGTTGGGACTTCTCAGAGCTGTGATGGAGTCGCAGCCAGAGCTCCACTCCTGGGGGCCCACCTGCTCGCCTGGGCCTCGGGCTCGTTGTCCTCCTTCCTGATCCTTCCTGCATTTACTTCTCCCCATTCGAACTTGCCCCACCTTCAGCTTCGACACCAGCCCTCAGCTGACCTCGTTCAAGCCCAGCCCTATCGTGGAGTCACAGGTCACAGGAGTCCTCCTGGCCAGGCTTTCCTGCTGACCCTGACCAGCAGCTTTCTAAACCTCTGCTGCCAGTTTCTGAGTTTCCCTCCCTGGGAAGCCGATTTGCCTCCCTGAACTTGCCAGTACACAGAGGCCAGCTTTATTCTTCAGGCTGTAGTTCCCGAGCACTCCTCTGTGACAACTCTGGGGACCGGTGGAACTCAGGTTCATGAGGGTCCTGCCCTGGGAGCAAATGTTCCGCAGCACCCTCAGTAGGCAGAGGGTGGCACCTGGCTGGTTACCAGAGAATCAAGGCATGGACAGTAAGAGCCGAGGCCAGGTGAGCTAAGGTGGGGTGTCAGCTTTAATCCGAGCCAGGAGTTCTCAGAAAAGCAACCCCCAGCCTTGTGATGGCTCAAACAAACCCATAATTCATACACAGCCTCCGACAATTGTCCACAAGGATCTGGCCACTCAGCAGGACACCAGGGAAGCAGGTGAGAAGCCAGGTCTCCAGCCACAAGCTGGGGTCATCCCACCCACCAGCCCGCCTCCGGCTTCTGCCAGGCCTGGCCTCCAGACCAATCTGGACATGTCAGACCCTCGCTGAGAAAGAAAAAAGGACAAATCCCACAAGAGGAGAACATGAAGGAAAGAAAGAGCCTCCAGACTGTAGCTAGCTCAGGAGCTCTTGTTTCTTAGACTCCATAAACATCTGTCCAACTCCAGATCTCTGGGCAGGTTCTCAAGAAACACTCCACTCACATCTACTAAAACACCCCCAGAGAGCGTGGTCTGATACTGAGACCTCCAGCTTGTATATCATGGTCTCATGTTTCCCAACTTGACACACCACAGTGAACATACCAACATTAAACGCAGCCTTCTGCGTGTGTGGACGTCAAAGCTAATCTGGCATTTCCCTGGCACCTGCGGAAGTCAGGAACATGTGCACCTTCCAGCAGCCTGCAACGGCAAGAGTGCTTTCACATACTCTTAAGATGCTTACTTCTCAGCACTCTGCCTATGAGAGGGTGGCTATGGTCCAGTGAAGGTGGGCCATTTCCAAAGTCACATCATGGACGTGAGAATGACAAGAACTCTGTAGCTTTTTTCCAGGTTCGTTACTGTTCAAGGTCATGGGGTCCTCCCCCAGCACAAGACTGGTACAAGCCCAGTAGCAGCCTGCTGCAGCCTGCCACCCCACGAGCACCAGGAAAGGAGACCCTCCTTCCAGGAACTCAGCCCCCGTAGTGTGCAAATCACTTGTAGGATTTTCCCGTGACCCAGGTAAATGCTGGTGGCTTTTCATCTCACCCCATAACACAAAAAATAATCCCCTTGGGAAAACCATATTCTTTTAAGCAATAAAAAGCATCATTTGCAGGAAACATTAGTCTCTCTCTCTCTCTCTCTCTTTGGTTGTGTAATAAAAATAGCTGATGGTCTGAGGGATGCTGGATGGAGCCCAGAGAGACTGCAACACAAGTGAATCAAAGTGTTTCTTGGCCTCCTCTATTTTATACTTTTTTTTTTAATATTTATTTATTTTTTTAGTTCTCGGTGGACACAACATCTTTGTTTGTATGTGGTGCTGAGGATCGAACCCAGGCCGCACGCATGACAGGTGAGCGCGCTACCGCTTGAGCCACATCCCCAGCCCTGCCTCCTCTATTTTAAAAGGAGAGGGGGTGCTCAACTTAAAGGAATGCGCTGTGAGTTACAGAATCTTGCAGCCATGGGTATGGGGAGGAGCCAGGAGCAGGATCCCACCTGAGTCTCTCCACTCTGGCCCTGGTCCTGGAGACTTCTGCAGGAGCCCACAGCCTGCCTGACCACACCCTGGGACACAAAGTCTGTGTGCACCAGAACCACTTGTGAGTCAGGGGTGAGCCCTTCTCTTACAAGTTCCCAAATGAGAACCACTAGGCCAGGCATGTCTTTTGCAGGTGATTTCCCCGTGGAGAGAAGCAGCCCCAGGCTTCGGTATCACTCATGACATTGTCCAGCACTGGATGTGACTGCGGTATAGGAGCCATTCCCAGCCCCCCCCATCTCCTCCGTTCACTGACATCAGGGAGCTCAGGCTGCCGTAACAGAATACCACACCCAGGGGGCTCGAGAACAGCACTTATTTCTCACAGTTCTGGAGGCTGGAAGTCAGAGATCAGGGTGCTGGTGGTCTGGTCCCAGGAAGGCCCCTCCCGGGTGGCAGACTGTCACCTTTAGTTATGTCTGCACGTGGAGGAGAGAGGGTTAGAGAGCTCCCTGGGACTCTCATAAGGGCACTGAGCCACCCATGAGGGCGCCACCCTCAAAATCCAACCACCCCCACAGCCCCCAAAACGCTACCACAAAAGAATTTTGTAGGGACACACAGCATTCCGTCCGCAATCTGTAATAACTGTGTTTAATGTTATTAAACAACATCACTTCAGGAAAAGGGAAGACTCTGTTTCCTGACTTTTTCCAGCTCAGAGAGGTCCCTGCACTTCTTGGCCTTTACAAGGAAACAGTGCTCCCCTGGGTCTCCAGGAGGAAGATCGTCCAGCCATCGCCTGGGACTGGCCCACAGGACCCATTTCAGACTGCTCCAGAACCTTCAGCTGGTTGTGTTGGCTCAAGTGAAAAGTTAGCGTCCTATTGCTGCAACAGAGGGACCTAGAACCACGAGTAGCCCAGTCCCACCCCAGCCCCAGCCAGCACCCAGCCTGGCTGTCCCCAGCAGGGGGAGCTGGCTGTGGTGTCCATGAGCAGTGTGAGCAGCTTTGCTGTGGGTCCCCTCACCCTGAGAGATAGTCTGGTCCCGTCACCCCCCTTGCTGAACACAGAGCCTCAGGGACTCAGAAAGACCCTGTGCTAATCTAGACAGATTGAATATTGCGGGAATTCTAGGACAGGATTTTTCAGATCTGGGATCTGAGATCTGAGGAAGTTTCCCTCCAGGGGGAACGCACTTCGAATCTTCCATCCTGCTGGGAGAGTAGGCTGGGTAGAGCACACCAAAGCAGGAGACTGAGTTAGGGACCAAGAGCCTTAACTAACAAGACTGTCCAGTAACACTCTAACCACGACCTGCAGACAAGCCTACATTAAGCACTCAGAACAGAAGAACTTGATTCACAGCCATTCACTGAATGAGCCAAAAATAATTGCCCAGAGGCTTGGGCTAAGGCCAAGGAAAGCAGAAAACAAAGCCCGTGGAAGCACATGAGACCTCCAAGTACACTCACTGAGAACTGCAGTCTGTCGTCCCCGTCCTGCACCCCGTTTAGAAGGGAACCAAAAAGGAGGTAACATCCAGCACCCCACATGCTGGCCAAGATGAGGGGTTTCCAATGGCACAGAGTTTGGCCACTGCTCAGCCACTCTGTCCAGAAATATCAGGTGATTCTTTTGGAGGTTGCAAAGAGTAGTGTGGTCCTAGGAAAAAGAACCAGGGATCACGGAGCTGAAGTCTACCCACCATTCCCCACTCAGCAAGCCCTGGATGCCAGGGTGCCGTATGTGGTGCTGGGTAACCAGGATGCAAGGTGCAAGGGGCAGATCCGGGCACCCCGTCTGAGGTACAGAAGGAAGTCGAGCTGCCAGAAAGATGTAAATGATTCATGGTATAGCTCCTGCTCCACTTAGATAGCCCCATTGTCAGTGGAAAACGTTGAATGTGAAAACATATTCCATGCACTAAACCCACAGAACACCAAGCTTCTTACCACGGCCTACCTTAACCAAGCTCAGAACACTGAGCTATCGTTGGGCAGAATCTCCTAACACAGCCCTCTCCATAAGAAAATGTCAAGAATCTCATGAACGTAACTGAAAGTGAAACAGAGCTTGGGTGGACACGCTTTCAAGCCCTCACAGAGTCCAGAGGTTGTAAGTTGGGACCAGGAAGGCCTTTGCTGGTTTGGGGCTGACTCTAGTTGCGCTGTCTCCAAGAGGCTGCCCAGAAGCTGCAGCATCTGAACTGAGTCCTGTGGCACTAAAGAGGGCTGCCAGGTGGTAGGGGCTGTGGTTTTCCGATAGAGAAACAGCCGAGGAGCCGAAACAGCGCCCCTCTTCAGGATCACAGTCCCGGGGCTCTTCCCCTCTTCTGTCCTTGGCTGCCTGCCCATGTTTCCTGCAGGGGAAGCTGCTTCCTGCCTCCTCCACACAGCCCTGTGCTCTAGGAGACTGCTTCTCCCTTCAACCCAGGTCCTGTCCTCAGCCCTCGCCTTCCCGGTCCTGCAGGACCCAGCCACATGCTGCCTCTGGGTCTCCTCTGTCATGTTGGGGCCACCTCTCTTCCTCTGAAAAGGGATAACCCATGTTTTTCACAAGAAGCATTCCACCCCGACCAAGAGTGACCAGCGTCAAGGATTGGAACCAGACCACTTTGTAGGCTCCACCAGCCAAAGTGCTCATGCTGCACAGGACCACGTTCTTCCCAAGAAACCCCTCTGTGCAAGAAAATAAACCTCTGAGCATGTGCAGCACCTCTGTACCTCAAGTCAGCTGGCAGAGCCCAGGATGGAGGCTCAGTCTGCCTGGAGCCCCCTTCAGGGAAAGTCTGTCCCATGTGTCCCCATAGCTAAGTGGAGAAAATGCTCTTCTAATCAGCACTTTTTAGTGCAGTAAAATGTACTTACCATAGTAGGTAACTACATTCAAAACCATACAACTCAGAACATTCACACGTTGCACAGCAATCATAGCTACCTAGCTTCAGAACTTCGCCATCACCTCAGACACAGACCTCATACTCAGTAAGTAGTTGCGCCCACTACCCCTTCATCTCTCCTCCTGCCTGTGACGACCACTGATCAGCCTCTGTCTCTGTGGATTTGCTGACCCTGGACATTTCGAGGCAATGGAGTCCTGGGATGCACCACCTTCCTGTCTGCGTTCTCTCTTTCCGCACAATGTTTTTGTGGTTTGTGCATGAGGTGACATGGGCCAGCACTGCTCCCTCTACAGCTGGACATTATTCCATGGTGGGGATGTGCCACACTTTGTTGGTTCATCTGCTGATGGCCGTTCGGGTTGTTTCCACCTCTTGGCTATGGTGAACAATGCTGCTGCTACAACAAGTCTACAAACACAGTCAAGCCCTGAACACCAACATTTTGGTCAACAATGAACTGCAAACATGACAGTGGTCCTAAGATCATGTCACCTCGTGGGCTGTAGCCACCTGGGTTTATATAGATACCCTCTACAGAGTTCACACAATGATAAAACCACCTAAGAGCTCACAATGCATCCCCATCATTAGGTGACTATTCTTTTCAGTGTGTGCCTGGGGTGGAACTGCTGGGTTGTATGATGATTCTGTGTTTGGGGTTTGAGGGACTGCCAAGCCATCATCCACAGCAGCTGCCCTGTGTTACCTTCCCCCAGCAGGATCTGAGGGGTCCAGCTTCTCCACATCCTCACCGACACTTGCTGTTTTCTGGTTGTGCCTCTTGCCATTTATGGTAGCCAGAGCAGTAGTGTCCTGTGGTTTGGGTTTGCATTTCCCTGATGACGACCAATGTTGGATATCTTCTCACGTGCTATTGGCTATTCATATTCTGATCAGCAATTTTTTTCTTGATTCGTAAAAAAACTATTTATAAATTTGTTTCAATAAGCGATTATACTAACATCTAACACTCATTGAGCTAGTTCTGTGCAGCACACCCTGGGATTCTTCCCATGGATTAATCTATTAATGAAAGTCCTGGATATAAATTTTCCTCTTTTTGTGGATAAGAAAACTGAGTTGCAGACAGGTGAGGAAAGTTGCCCACGTCACACAGCTATAAGAAACTAGAGTTAGGCTTAGATTCTAAGTGGGCTGCCTAATAGACAATTTTAAAATGTTGCCCTTTCACCATATTCAGAGGTCAACTAGAGGAAATTTTATTTAATCTATGCCAGTTGTTTCATTTTTTTTCTAAAAGATATGAAGTTAAAGCTCATTTTGAGAACTTTTTCTTCAATCAAATATGCATCTATCATTAACCATAAAGGAAAGGTGAGAGAATGACCTCCCCAGAGAAATCACCAATTTTGCAAGAACTGGACTTTATGTCAGAGGAGCAATTGACTAAATTCTCTATTTCCAGGGAGGGAACAGAAAGGCTTGCTCCATCAGTGTCTCCTAGCCTGTTTCTGTGTGTTCTCCTCAAGCTCCAAGAGAAAGCAGTGAGCAGACCTGCTGCACTTGCCTGCAGGGTTCCGGTTACTCCTCGGTACAGACAGGGCAGCAGTTTCCTCTCCTGCAGTTTCCCACCAAGGCAGGTAATAAATACCCAAGTTTATCTTGAATTATAATTGAGAAAATCAATAAAATAATAGGCTCTCTAGGTTCACAACTCGGCAGCATCTGTTCATCTGGAAAAGTAGGGAAAAAATAAAAACAAGAAAGAGATTATAGGCACAAACCTAAATTCCAGTTAAACATCCCTCACCACCAAGTACATGTGAGTGTCTAATCAGGGGTTCTCATCTGCAGGACAGCTTGGTTTTCCTTTGAGCCGTATGATGCAGTGTCGGCAATGAGAGGGTTCTCGCACCATACAGACCAGCACTTCCCAACTTGGGATCACATGTCATCTGTATGTTACTTCTCAAGCCCAGTGCCTCCCAGGCCAAGCCACATGTTGGTGCACGGACACACTCCCAGTGAGCTAAATTGCAAGTCAGCTCAGCCTGGAGGCCAGACATGGGATGAAGGTGCCATCTTGGAAGCAGAGGTCTTTGGGCGCCACCCAACCCAGAAGCAGAGCTGCCCCACTGGGCTCTGCAAACTCTGACACACAGATTCTGTGAGCATGATAAAAATAGCTGGTCGTTATGCCACTATGTTCAGGGTGGTTTTTACCAAGCATAGCAGCCTGGAGGAAAAACGGACAACTGGGCATATTTTGTTAGATTTATTGCTGAATATTTCATTCTCGTTGCTATTGTAAATAGCATCTAAATTTCTTCTTAATTTTAATAACTTCTTGATTCTTTTTATTAATCAATTATGTTGGGTTTGTTGTTGTTTTAAAAGGATTTTTTTTATATATAACTGATTGTGACCCTTAAAGAATAACTTCCCATCCTCCAGGCCCCCTATTCCCTCATAACCACTAACCCATCTTCTGCTTCTGTGAGTTGGACTTTTGTAGATTCCATGTGTAAAATCCTGTGTTATTTGTCTTTGCGGCACCTGGCTTATTTCACTGAGTATTATGGCCTCCAGCTTCGTCCAATAAGTTTTTGAAATAATAAATTCTTTTGATTTTTTTACTTGCACAATAAAATTATCTGAAATGAGAGTTTTATTTCTTTCTTCCAGTGCTTGTAACTTTTCATTTCTTTTTCTTGCATTACTCCTTTGGCCAGGACCTCTGTCCAGCGCACACAGACTTCTTCCACCAGGATACTTTGTTGTTTATTCTCCTTGCTTTTCATTTACGTTCTTTCCTCTTCATTTTTAAAAATGCGGCTTATTCCTGATTGGAAAGTTACTCTATTCCATCCTAACATGCATTCTGAACTTTTAAAGATCTAAATGTTAACTCCATTGCTCTGGATGACAATGCATTAGGAACAGCCCTTCAGGCTTCCCCAATGCAGGGACTCTGACCTCTGGGTTTCCTTTCAAGCAGTAATGTTAGAAAAGGCAAATGAGAGGACAAGGCAGAGATTTAAGTAACCCCTGTATGTGACTTATGACCTAACACTGGCTCCACCAATGAGCAGTGTCCAGCAGCTGCCCCCATTCAACAGTCACAACACTTTGTAGGCATGGTTGGCCGGTGTCAACCTCTGGTTCTTTGCTGCTGGACTCCCAGGTTCAAACACATCTGCCAAAGTTACCCACGGTCCAGCTCCTCAGGTCCCACTAAAGTGCAGGGTGTGAACACTAGTTCTGGCACTGCCCTTAATTAAACAGACACATTCAAGCTCCAAGAGAAAGCAGTGACATTGCATCCAGGTGGGCAGAACCATTTGAATATTTCTGACGAACAAAAGGCATACAAGCAGGAAAAGACTGGAAGTAACTTTGATAATAGGGAACAAGGTTGGCTTTTCTCCTGGGTGGTCTGGTTTGCTTGGACTTCCTAATTCAGCTCCTTTAGATCTTACTCGCTAAGCTAAAGGCCTTGACTTCCCTTCATAAAGGCTCTCCCAGGAATGCTCCTGGGATTCACTTCTTCCTACTTAAAGTTAAAGTGAGTTAAATTTTCCATATTCTCTGGAACAAAACCACTCCCTTAGAATGTCTTCACTCTAAATTCTTTCCCATTATTCATGCTCTTATTTATTTATTTATTTATTATTTATTTTTTCTTACTGGGGATTTAACCTAGAAGCACTTAACCACTGAGCCACATCCCCAGCCCTTTTTTTTTTTTTTTTTTTTTTTTTTTTGAGGCAGGGCCTCACTAGGTTGCTTCAGGCATTGCTAAATTGCTGAGGCTGGCTTTGAACTAGCAATCCTCCTGCCTTAGCCTCCCAAACCTCTGGGATTACAAGCATGCCTCATTCATTTTTCTATTATTTTAATTCCACCTTGCTCTTACATTTCCCCAAATTAGTCATTTTTAAAGCCGAAGCCTAAACATTTTTTCTACTGTGTGTTAATATTTGTTCCCTTTTGCGTCTTTCATTACCCACTGTTCTTCAGGGGCTAAATTCCCCTCTTACTGGACATACCCCTAAGTCATTCTTTCAGAGAGGGCTTGGCCTGGCAAACATCTTAGGTTGGAAATGCTTTTTTATTTCATCCTTATCTTTGAATGATAAGCTAGCAGAGTATGGAACTCTATTTTATTTTGATTTATAAAAAATGTTATTCACTGGCATTAACATCACTGATGAGAAATCTGTTTTTAGTCTAATTGTCTTTGGGGATGCTGGGTTTTTCCCCTTGCCATTTGTTTTCTTTGATACTTCTTAGTTTCATTATGGTGAGTTTAAGTTTGGAGTAGTTTTTGTTTTGCTTCATTTCACTTAATTTTATTTTGTTTTTTATTTGTGTGGTGCTGAGGGTTGAACCCAGGGCCTCCTGAATGCCAGACCTGTGCTCCACCACAGAAAAGCACCCCTGCCCTGAGGAGTCGCTCTTAACGTCGTGTGCTTTTTTAACTTGAAGACTTAAGTCTTTTTTAAATTCTAAAAATTCTCTGTCTTTATCTTGTCCAATCTTGCACTTTCCTGTTCTCTGCATTCCTCTCTTCCTGAGGAAACTGTGAGGGCTGGATCCTGGACCCACTCCACGCATCCCTCAGGCACGCATGAAGCTTCCTCCTGAGTCCCCATTGCTCAGTGTCTTGCGGTCTCCGGCTTCCCTTCCAGTTCACCAGCAAGCTGTGCCGTGGGAGGCCATCCTCGCAGTGATTTGAGTTACCTCCCTGGCTGGGCGAGAGGTGCTTGGACACAGCTGTCAGGGCTTTCCCCACCCTTCTCCAGGTCCGAGGGCTTGTCTGTGCAGAGGCGTGTCTGGCCACTACCCCAAAGACCCAATCGTTGCCCCTGACCTTGGGATGCTGCCCCCCTTAATCTTCATTGGATGGGATTTTCCCCAGAATTTTTTGTTCCCCAATAAAAGTCCACTCCCTGGCTTGTTCTCTCTCTCTCTCTCTCTCTCTCTCTCTCTCTCTCTCTCTCTCTCGCTGGCCTCTTCAGTAAACCTCGCTACCACAATAGGTGGCTGGAGGCTGGAGCTAGGAGGAGCCATCCTGGAGCTGGTTTAAAGGTAATTAGAGTCTTATCTCTTTAATTCAAAACTCCCTAGCGGTTTCTCACGTCTCGAAACTTCATTCATGAAGCCGGCGCAGGTCGAGGGCGAAACTCTGCCATAGCACCTGGCCATTGTCCACTGAGTGTTCATCAGGACAGCCACGTTTATTATCTCTAGAGTTTCTATTCATTCCTTTTTAATCGACTTGCACTTTTTTCATGACCTCTTTGCTCTTTAAAGATCCCAGGCATATTTGCATAGATAGATCACTTCCTGGGTGTGCTTTATCTTAGCTGCTGAACCCAACCACTCACTTGTGCATGGTCATTGGTTCCCTTGCGTGATGTATGAACTGCCAGGTGAGCCATCTCCATACACAGTGCTGCACCTGCCCTGGGATGTGGGGCATCTCTTGAAGTCCCAGTTCTGGACCAGTCCATATTTTAATTTCTCAGTTTCAGGTCTCTGCGCCTCATATATCATGTAGATTCAGACAACCTGCACGTGGCCCAGAATTCTGCAGAATAAGGCCTAAAGCGTGGGCATGATTCTGAGCTGTGTTCCCAATCAGATGGGCAGGGGTTTTTAGCCCCCAGCTCACAGTTCAGGCAGCCCTCCCTGGCTCCTCCCTGATGCCACATGCCACCTCTGTGCTGTGTGGGGCCTGGGGTAGGGAGCGGACACCCATGAACTCAATTCCTTCCTTCCTGCAGTGGAAGCATGTTGAGGACTTCACGGGGCGCGAAGCTCCATCCTGACCTTTAGCTGGCTCTGGGTATTCCTAAGTTTCATTATGGTGAGTTTATGTTTGGAGTAGTTTTTTGTTTTGTTTCCTTTTACTTAATTTTGCTTTGTTTTTTATTTGTGTGGTACTGAATTTCCAACCCAATCTTAATTTCTACATGTTTTATTACTATTATGGTTTGGATATGAGGTATCTCCAAAACTCTCCTGGGTGAGACAATGCAATAAATTTTAGAGGTGAAATGATCAGATTATGAGATTCATGACCTAATCAGTGGATTAACCCACTGATAAGGATTAACTGTGGTCACTGTAGGCAGCTGGGGCTGGAGGAGGTGAGTCCCTGGGGGAGTGGGGGTATATATTTTGTCCCTGGTCAGTGGAGCTCTCTCTCTCGTCGCTTCCTTACTGCCGTGTCCCGGGCTCTTTTCTTGCCCCAGGTCCTTCTTCTCCGATGCTCTGCCTCACCTGGGCCCCGAGCCATGGAGTGGACCAGTAAGCACTGACCCTCTGAATCTGCGAGCCTTAAATAAGTTTTTCTTTTCTATGTTGTTCTTGTCAGATATATTGGTCACAGTGATGCAAAAACCAACTAAAACAATTACTTTATCAAACATTCTTGTGTGTTTCTAGATGGTCCACCTATAAGAGGTGGCCTCAGAATTGGCTCCATCTACCAGGTCGTGTGGACTGAACTCTGAGGTCATGGGGCAGAGTAAGAATTTCCAGGAGCTTGCCTAGCATGTGCCAGGCCCTGGGTTCAATCCCTAGAACACACACACACACACACACACACACACAAAATTATCAAGTAAAAAAGTAACAAAGGCCAACTTGAAAGACTTGAAAGGCAAACCCAAAGATGATGTCCTAGTGCCAGCAGTTCATTCTTCACCTGAAAGCTGTCATTGTCCACTGGACTGAGGACGGGACCATCTCTGCCTCTCTCCTGCAGCATGCCAGGCCCACCCACGGGCTCGATCCTCGGACAGTGGCCCTGATTCTCTCTAATTCATATTACGTTTTTGAAGTAGGCGTGGTTTTCATTCTAGTTTTTAATGTGGTAAAATACATATGGCATAAAATTACCAACTTAACCATTTTAAGTGTAGAGCTTGGTGGCATGAAATACCTTCATAAAGCCGCGCGACCCCACCTCCTTTCAGCTGGTAGAACTGAAATTCTATTCCCACTCAGCAAATGCTCGCTCCTCACCCCACCCTGCAGCAACCACCAGCGGCCATCTCTTCGTCGTACCTTCTCTAACTAGAAGGCATCGTGTTCCAGCTGCCATTAAAACTGCAGAGACTGCAGCGAAGGCCCTCGCCTAGGTCACTTCTACCCGAGGGCTCTGAATCCAGTCCACTTGGGCCACTGCTGCTGCTCGGCTGTGGAGCCTTCGTAAAGTCCACTGAGTCGGTGAGCAGGGAGAGGAAAGAGACCTGGGAGGAAAGATGCAGGGATGGGAGAAGCTAACTAGAAACAGATTTTGAATCACGTAGGGCATTTTTATACCAACTAGACAATCAAGAGAGCCTCATTGGAGGGCACCCAGTCCCAGGCGTTACGTGGCGTGGACAGCCTGGCAGGGGCATTGCAGAGGGACTCCCAGCTCCCAGAGCCACAACCAAGTGGCTGTTCCCACCCTCGTTCTGGGCTGTTTTCTCATCTCTCCAGCCTGCCATTCATTGGACTATAATGCCTCATTTGATCGAGCTGGTGACCCAGATAGCTTCAAGTAGCTCTCTGCTCTGTGGGTGGCCAGTCCCTGGTGGGGGTGTCCAGTTACCAGCTGCAGACACTGGGTGACTTTTCCCTCCCACCATGGCTCTGCAAGTCCCCACCCCCACCCTATCCCACCCCACTGTCAGGATTAGGAGATCTCAGCCCCTGCCCATCCCCCACAGGACAATCTCACCCCCCGCCCCAGGGAGGAGGGGAGGACCCTTAGCCCCCTGGAGTGGGCAGTAGAAGCAGAGCGGAGGAGGAGGGTGGAGGTGGATCAGCCTCAGCCTTCACTCAGGGACCCTGACTGACTGACAGGCATGGATGCTTAGCATCCCCCAGGCCAGTGGGGCCAGCCGTGTGAAATGTGCTCAGGCTGGGAGGCTGGACTTGGAGCTGTCTTCCCTCAGCCACACACAGAGTTCTGTTCCCCATATCTATGTGACAAGGAACCCCAGCAGGCCTCCTTGCCTGTTGCTGGGCCTGTAGGACAGGGCTGTGGGCCTCTACCCTGAGATGCCCTCCTGCCTCCTCAGGCCCTCATCTCAGCACCCACGAGCTAGGTGACCCCCTCAGAGGGCAGTGGCCAAAGAACAATCAAAAAGCTACAATAGAAACTAGCAGGAGGGGCTGGGGTTGTGGCTCAGCGGTAGAGGGCTCGCCTATCACATGCGAGGCCCTGGGTTCCATCCTCAGCACCACATAAAAATGAATAAAGAAAGGTATTGTGTCCAGCTACAACTAAAAATAAATAAATATTTTTTAAAAAAGAAAGAAACTAGCAGGGAACAGCACCCAGGGGGCCGTCCTGTGCTGCAAGTCCTTGTGCTGATGTCCTCCGAAGGCTTGGAGGGGCAGTTAACCTGCGGCATGAACAAGACCTGCTCCTGTGGGTTGTGTCCACCTCCCTGCCCCTGCCTCCACTCCACAGCCCAGTGATGGACGCGCCCAGGCCCTCCTGCCCCGAGAGGAGGCAGCAGCTTGCCATCCTCTGGGCAAACATGGTGTCCAGCTGGCCAGAGGAAGGTCACCTGCCACCTGCCAGCTTTCTTCTGGGGTTTGCTTTGCACGTCAATGGTTCACAAGTCAAAGGGCGTGAGCACTCATGGAGGCCTTGGCTGACGTGGGCTGGCTGTCGTCACTGGCTGGGCAGGCTCTGGAGGTGGGTCCATGACAGCACAAGGTGATAGCTCCTTCGCTCACCTCCTGCCAGCCCTTCAGAAGCGGTTCCTCTGTCTCACACAGACTAGGAAGGGGAGCTGGGAGCAAGGCTGACACACCACGCGTGGTTCCAGGACCAGAGACCTGGTGTCACACCACTGATGTCAACTCCCTCTGGTTTGGGTGAAGAGAGAGAGAAACACAGCATTTCTGCACATACCTCCTCTGGCTAACCAAAGATGCACATCTGATCTGGGGGATTGTAACCTTGGGGGAAGTCTCTTCTGGGCCATGACTTTCCCTGAGGTCAGGGACCATGTCTCCTGCGCCTCTGTCATTCCAAAGCTTGAGAGGGCCCAGAAGGTGCAGGTACTCACGGAGGCCTCGGCCTCAACCTAGGAGCCAGCTGTCCTTCTCTCCTGATGCTGGAGGCTGCTGGGGCCCTGCTGATGCTCGCCCGGGTCCACACCAGAGCAGCCAGGACTGATGCTGCAGTCTGTGCCAGCTACCCTCTGCCTCTTGGGCTGTCCAGATGCAAACAGTCCCCGATAAGTGCCTGACTTACTTGTCACTCACGGCCATTGAGAGCGTTTCCAAAGGGGCAAAGCTCTCCATTCTGGGACCTGCTGAAAAGAAAATCAGAAAACTACAGGTTTTTCTCCTCCAAAGTGTGATTTTTATTCCTTCTTGGATGCATAATATCGCGAGCTTCCCGTGCAGGCTGTTCTAGGCCATCCTGCTTTCTCCTGGTAATTCTCTGTAACTGTTCTGGGGCCTCACGCCAAAGCTCTGCAGCCCACTGTGATGAAAGTTCCTTCTGACCATGGAAGTGAATTTTATCTGAGTCCTCAAAAGTAGTTTTCTTGATAGGCTGCTGTGCCCCGACAGCCGGCCTACACATTTCCTGTGATTCCTGTGGGTCCCCTGGAAGAGCAGCACCTCCCACCACGGCCTTCCATGTTGTCTTTGGGGTCTGGCCACGGGCTGCTTTCTGGATAAGGCAGCCTCGGCACGGAACAGGGTGCAGGCAGCTCCAGACTGAGTCACGTTCACGCGGAGGCAAGAATCTCCCAGAACATGACAGCCTTGGGGCCACGAGCCACTTCCCCTGGTGTGGAGTCTCACAAGTGACTCCAAAGGGCAGACCTGAACCCCAGTAACCAGCAGCAGGGGGACAACTAGGAGGAAGGGGCCCTTATCACTCCCACTCAGAGCTGTTACCAGAGGAGCTGGGAGGTCTCCTCACTGCCTTGCTCTTCCCACACGGTGGCAGGACTTAGTGTGTCGAAATACCAATTCTCAGGTCTTCACGTCACGCACAGAGAAGCCGTCAGCGCAGCCACGGGGACAAGTTCACAGTAGTCACTTCATAGGAAAGGCAAGGCCTGAGAAGGCTGAAGTCATCACCTCTGTTCAGAGCGCTCAGCTGAGAACGCTGCCGCACCCCTAGCCAAGTGCCAGGCTGGTGGTGGGCGCTGGGGCCCAGAGACAGACGAGGCCGGTCTCTGCCCTGCTGGAAGAATGACCAGACGATGCTCTCTGCCAAGAGTTTCTGAGGGACGATGGTGCCTGACCCGCGACGGGGAAGCTGAGGCACAGCACAGCAGGGTGTCGAGGTGCTGGCCGTCTCTGTGCTCTTTACCGCCAGGCTTTACAGTGTCGGACCCCGGGAGGGTTAGGAGCGCCAGATCCTACTTCACAGACAAAAGCAAGAAAAGACAGAGCCAGACCCTGCGTTTCCTTCAGGTTAACCTCGGGCCGGCAGCAGCTTTCACACTCCTGGCCTCCAAGGCCAGCTGTTCCCTGGGCCGTTCCATGAGCGTGTCCTACTGTGAGCCCAACCCCAGGACTGCTGCATTCAAGAGCAGATCGGGATTGTGCCAGCAAGGACAGGAGACTGGCTCCTCGGGGGCCGGTTCCACAGGTGGCCACTGGGCAAAAGGTGCCTGAGATCCTGCCCCTCTGCAGGGCTGTGCCCTTCCCAGGGCCTCCTCTTGGCTTACACGCTATTCACACAGCTCATTTTCCCTCTGGAAATCTCACAAGAGAGGGAACACATTCCCACACTCAGAGGAGGGGTCACAGAAACGCATTTCCAAGCCGTTCTGAGCATCAGCAGCTCAAAGGGGTTTTTCATCTTAAATGACTTTATTTGGTGTCAAAGACAAAAACATTATTATTCACTCTGGCTTTAATGAAAGAATGTCTCTTTTTTAAAATACAGTTATTTAAGTTCAATAACTCAATTCAGGATCTTGATGTCCTTTTAAACCCCGCCCTCCCTCAGCCCTCCTTCAGGACCCTGTCAAAGGCTCCTGGTGATCTGTAATCTGCTAGTCTGCATTTTAATATTTGCAGCTGTGAAGCTGAGAAACGCCCTCAATTGGCATTACTGAAAGGCGGCTTCCAGGGAGGATGAAGTTTCCCCACAGCGTGATTTTAGGTTAAAGAGCAAAATAAACAAAGTGAGAATTTTGAGAGTTTCCTTTTGGGACCATGAAACCTCCCTGTGGACGTGACCTTTGTGTACAGGTACAGAGATGCTGATAATAACTAATACACGTCTCCGGGTCTCCGTCCTTCTTTTGTGTCCCTCAAAGAGATGCAAAAGTGAACAGCTCAGTGGTGGCTTCTTACCTTCTTTTCCTCGAAGCATCTCTGCAAGGTCAGGTGACAGCACCCCTCCCTGGCTCTCCTCTGCCCTTTCCCTACAACCCTTCTGCACTTCGCTTTGTGTTCTCAGACCTGGGAGTTGACTGACTCTCTCCAACCAAACTCCCACGGCCACCCAGCTGGTTTTAGTTGCCCTCAGGAGGTGACTGAACCTGTCAGTCGCCTGCATTTGACCCTTTCATCCAGACTAAGGTGCACGGTAGATGATCAATGAGTTCCCCAAAGACCTCTGAGTCCTGATCCCTAATGCCCCTGAAGGCCCATGTCTGTGCCTGTGACTGTGAATGTTTTGCAGATGTGATTAAGGGCTCTGAGACAGGAAGATTGTCCTACATAATCTGGGTGGGCCTAAGCATAACCAATGTCCTCATGAGAGGGAGGTGACATGATCATGGAGGCAGAGCTTGGAGTGATGGGGACACAGGCCTCGGAACACCTGCAGAAGCCGGAAAGGCGAGGAGAGATTGCACCCTGGAGCTCCCAGAGGACCCGCCCTGCGGACACCATGACCCCAGACCAGTGGGGCTGACTGGGACTCTTGGCCATCAGAGCTGTAAGGAAGTGAATTCCTGTGGCTTAAAGCCATTAAACTTGTGGTGACTTTTTATTGCAGCTATGGGGAAGTGGTGTGGGAGAATGACAAAAGTCAGGTCTCCTGAATCATGCTGTTTGCTATTGTATAGGGCAGTCCTAGGACCAGGAATCCATGTGCAGTTTGTGGCAGAGTGAGGGACGGGTTTGTGAGCGGACGTTTTCCACCCACTCTGACTGGCCCTGCCTTGGTTTTCTAGTGTAAAACTTGGAACCCCAGGTGTCCCGGAGGAACTATACCCAAATCATTCTGAACAGGTTAGGGTTAGATAGTTTTGAAAGGTGTCCCAGGTGATCCCTTATTTTCCAACACCGACATCTGACAAATCCACCTCACTAAGCATCAGAATCCCAGGAGAAGTTTTTTCTGAAACGCCAAATCCATTGACATCCCTGGAGATTTCGATGGAGGAGATTTGGGAGGAGCCTGTGCCTTTGCATTTTTAAACAGTTCCCTTGGCGATTGCTATCGTTGGGATTTTAAAATGCCCCTGAAGGCCCTAGTCTTAAAGGCCCGGTCCCCAGGCGGTCTTTTAGAGGCGGGGTCCAGCAGGAGGGCTTCAGGCCATGGGGCATGCTGTGTAAGGGGACCGTGAGACCAGGGGCCTTCCTCCTGCTCTGTGTGCTTACTCAGCCTGGGGTAAGTGGTCCTGCTGCGCTGTGTTCTCAGGACACGCTGCCTTGCCCCAGGCCCAGGTGGACAGATGGTGGACCACAACCTCCAAAATGTGAACCAAAATAAACCTTTTCTCTTTAGAAGTTGATTGTCCTGGGTGTCATTCTAGTAACAGAGAGCTGACCAGCACAGCGATCTCCTGGCCAGTGGTCTAGGGAGGTTCTGAGGTGCATGCCCAGCGCCCCAGAGGCTTTCTCCCCTGCGGGAGCCAGGACCCGGCTGTTTTCATAGTGACTTTACATGCCTGACACTGGTACAGACTGACTAATATTTAATAATCTTAATCTGGGGATGCAGCTCAGTGGTAGGAGGCTTGCCAAGCATTCACGAAGCCCTGGGGCAGAAGGAAGGAAGCTTTTCATTTGTTTATGATCCCCCTATCTCTAGTGCTCAAGAAATATTGTCTAAATTATGCCTATCTTGCCTTTCCCTCAAGGCAGAATTTCACAATTGATTCCAGAGCAGGGTAACAGCTGTGGCAAAGAGACACACATCAGTCACCTCACTATGGTGGCGTCATGGGCCAGGCCTCTGGGAGGGAGCAGGGGACCTGGAGAGTCGTCTAGAGGAGAAGACAGGAAGGGCCTTAGGGGGAGAGGGGCCATCTGCCTGGTGGAGGAGCTGGGGAGACGTGCCGGCCCCCAGACCCCAGTAGATGGTCTACTTTTATCCACTGCAGTCCCCCACTTGAGTCAGTGAAGCCATGGAGAGGGTTCAGGTAGAGCTGATGGTGACCGTCCAGCGCCTGCCATCCGTGTTGCTGTGCGGTGATCTCCGCTGGAACCCCGCAGGCCGCAGAGCGGAGCTGGAGCTCCCCATGGACTCCCTCGCCTGCTCCTGCACCTGCTCCCCCACTGTTCACTTGCACCTCTAGTTTTTCGTTCCCAGCCCATTTCTTTGTTTAGTCCCCAATAAACCTTCTTTTATTGATTTCCATTTATAATTTCCAAGGAATTAGCAGCCTTAATGTCAATTTCAATTTCCAAAGTTGGTAGCGATTGGGAAAAGTGCTTTCCTCGGGTCGATACTTCTCCTGACTTGATTTGGAGCTGTTAACAATGACCTGCGTATGATTTCATTGGGAAGAGTAGCAGGGACCAACAGAGGGCAATATGTGGATATGAACCTGCTGTTTCTCCCTGACACAGGTCTTTATGGAAAGGCCGAGTGCTCAGCGTCAGAAGGTGGCCCTTCCATACTGCGTCCCCACTGGCCACTAAGCTCATTGTCACATCACCAGCAACCAGCCCCACTGGGCAGGAAGCATTTCAAGGACTCGTTCTGCTGACCACATATCGACACTCACCTCCCTCTCGCTGATCTCAAATCGACACTCTGCTGCCCATTTCAGCAATTTTCTCAGCATTATAAGCAGTTCACTGTCACTAGTCGACTTATTGGGGTCCCCTGTCTTAGGGGGGTTGTGCTCCCAACAGGGCAGCCAGTCACTCCCTGCACTGCTGCCCTCTGACCCTGGGAGGAGCCTTCTCCATCCTACATTGCTCCCAAGACCCCTGCCCCTGCCTCAGGGCCAGCACAGCAGAGGATGGGGGAGGTGTTGGGCTGCAGCCCTGCACTCCTCACACCGCACCAGGCAGAATGAGGTTTTCCTGAAGGGTTAGAACAATGAGAGGGGGTTTAAGGGAGAAGACAAAGATTGTGCACGTGCAGAGCAGAACGGCCTCCAGGTCCAGGAAGAAGGCTCTAGGGAAAGGCAAGACCCTGCCAGCTCCCACTCTCCTGGAGACAGCCTCGCCTCCTCAGCACCTGGGACTGTCCCCAGACCACGCCCTGGGGTGCCGAGCACTCTGGGCTGTGCGGGCTCACCCCAGCAAGGCCCCTCGTCCCCTCCCCAGCCTGTCTCTTTCCATCCAGCTGGCACTGCCTGGTAGAACATTTACACACACACACGCACGCACACACACACACTCCCACACACTCCCAGTTCAACCAACAGAGTCAAAAACCTGGAAGGTGCAAACCCTGTCCTAGGACTCCACACCTCAAGACCAGGAGTACCTGTGTCAGGCCCAAGTGCCATCCTCCTTGGCCACTGTGGAAGTTTTCACCCACCACAACCACCCAAACCCTTCAGATTATGCCCCTTTGAACCAGCCAGGAGTAAGGAATAGGATCATTTCTGAGCCATCTGGCAGCTTCATTAACCTCACAAATACTTGAGTAAAGGCCTAGGAGACAGCACCCCCGCCCCCTGCAGCTGGAGGCCAAGGAGAGGGGTGGAAAATCAGGGGATGAAACGAGATTGTTCCTTCACTTACACTAGGGCTCTACCCCAGTCGCCCACCCCTGCTCTCCCTGCCAGGAACACTGAGTGTTCTGCAAGCTTCTGGGCTGATTGGCTCCAGCACTGCTTTATGAAGACGTGGCACCCAGCTGCAAAACCTCTCTATGTCATCCATACTTTTGGCTCCTCTATGGAGGTTGTGTCTCAAAAGTAGTACCATCTGACTTTTTCTTTGCAGAATAGCCTCAGTGTGAGCTTTTTTTTTTTTTTTAGAGAGAGAGAGAATTTTAATATTTATTTTTTTTAGTTTTTGGCGGACAAAACATCTTTGTTTGTATGTGGTGCTGAGGATCGAACCTGGGCTGCACGCATGCCAGGGGAGCGCGCTACCGCTTGAGCCACATCCCCAGCCCGAGCTTTTTTCTTTTTATTTTTTCAAGAAAATACTACCATAGTATAGCTAGACGATTGATAGATGGTTGATTTATTCATTGATTGATGGTGAATAGAGAGAGACGATAGGAAGGTGGATGGGTGGTGATGAGTCAGTCTGTTGATAGATGGCTTAATGACAGTCACTCTCTCCGAACCTAACACCTTCCAGCTGTTCTCTTTGCAGGCACCTGAGCCTTGCAGCCATCTGAGAGTTGAAGATGGGCCTCCTGCTTTCATCTTCAGACTCTGCTGTTCCATCACACTGGGAGGAGATGCTGCATTGACAACTTCATCTGGGACCTCAGACCCACGTGTTCCAAGGAAAGTCCACCGGAGAATGTGATGAGCCCACGTGGACCCTTGGAAGCAGCAGCAGGAACAGCTGTCTTCTGAGGCCCCGGCCAAGGGGCCTGAGATTCATGCACCAGAGACCTAAAGTAGAGATTTCTCACCCACCCTGCCGTGAACCTTCCAAGTCACCATATGGCGTTTCCTGTTCTCCCGTGAGCCCCTCCCATGATGGTCCCTGGTGGGGAGGCCACAGCCCTAGGAAGGTTTGAGAACAGAGTCGTAGAATGGATCCAAGAACAAACGGTATGGCCAAGACACAGATGTGCTCCTGCACCCTTCCAGCAGACCCTCACACCAGCCCAGGCTGGACCCAAAAGGCCTGAGCAGTCCTCTCCTCTTTTGAGGGGGGTTTAGGATAGACGGCTCTCTCAGAGTCTTTCTCACGGTTTGGGAATAAACATACTTTCTCAGTATCCTCAAGCAGGAAAATCTAAAGCAAGCAAAGCAAAAGCAAGTATCAAAGACTCCAACAATACTTCCTGATGAACAACTTCTACGAATTTTTCAGACCTGCTTTCTTTGCCTGATATATCTGAGTTTTCTGCCTGAGGGTGAAAAAGCTGTCACCAATGCAGTGTCCTTGATCAATTACCCTGCAACAGAAACCACAAAACCACAAGCTCACCCCATCCTGGAGAAAGGAAGGGAACATGTCACCATTTCTACTTATATTAGGATATGGTTCCACATATCTTTGTTACCTGCTTGAACCTCCCTTAAGAAGGAAAAGAAGGAGATCATTTGCCTCAGAAACTGCTAAATGTAAGGAAAAGGCCCTATCAGTTGTCAAATTCCATCCAGATGACATACTTGGCCCAGTGGTGCCTTGAATTTTAAAGCATTTCAGAAGGAGCAGCAGTTCACATAATAGTTTTCTCTCTGGCTGTGGGTGTAGCACGCCCTAGAAGCCGTGTTGGTGCAGGGTCACACTGGGGAGTCCCTGGAACCATGCAGTCAGCCCCTCACGTGAGAGCAGATCCCTCTGCCCTCCCGCAGGGCTGGGGAACACATCTTCTGAGCATGGCAGGGCAGCTTGGCTTTCCAGACTCAGGACAGTTCACACCAAGCATGGGGCAAAAATAACCTCGATTTTTATAGTCTAGTATTTTTTTTTCAAAGCCTTGGCCCATAATCTTATTAAATGTAACGGTTCAAAATAAGTTTCTCTGGGAAACTTTGAAAACTAGGCAGCAAGAAAGCCACCGACGAAGTCTGACATGGTCCCTCTGCTGACCCCCTGGAAGTCGATGTTCCCAGTTCCCCTCTACGGGAAGGGATGTTTCCTTGATCTCTCTGCCTGAATGAGGACAGACAGCCACACTTAGCTTGTTGGAAACTCAGCGAGCTCCTGAGTCTCTGTGAACGAAGACCCAACTGTTGTCTCAGTCTGCAGACGGCCACTGCTCTGGGCAGAAGATGTGGCAGATCATGGCAGAAGAGTATGGCGCGGGAAAGTGGCTCAGAACAGAGCACTGGGTAGGGGAGACAGGGAGACAAACTCTCCTCGCCAAGGACAAAATATATACCCGGAAGACAGCTCCCAGTGGCCCACCTCCACCAGCTGTTACCGCTGTTTACCGGTGACGAGTCCTTGCTTCCCCGAATGCTGAAGTATAACACCAGAGAAGCAGCCGAGGCAAGGGTAGAGTGGACAGTGGAAGCTTTATTAAAGGACAGCAGAAGAGACTTCTCCCCGGAGGAAGAAGGGGGCCCGGAAGGCGGAATCCGTGGAAGGGGGAGTCTTCCCTGTTTTATAGCTAAGATCTTCCTTCAGCTTGCCCACCCTCCTGACCTTTGTTTCCCGTTATCCTGAGTGATAGAATGCAGGTGGGAAGGCCCAAAGGTGGGAGGGAGAAGGGCTGGAGGAGTAATCTGGGCAGGAAGGGCCTGTTTGCCGGGAGCTGCTTCATTAACAGTTCCTTAGGATGGGCTCCGGGCCTTGGGGACGTTAACATTTCAATTTCCCCAAATGCTACTCTGGTTTCCTGGACTCCTGCCATTCTCTATAACGGCCTCCATTTTCTTTTTCTTACTGGATATTAGACCTGATTTACCTAACTGCACTAACTACCTATCTGTAAATCTGGCTTCACAGCCACACCCTATCTGCCTAGAGTTACCACCCAGTTAATCCCTGTCAGGGGATTAATTCACTGATTTAAGGCTCTCATTACCCAGTCATTTCTCCTCTGAACCTTCTTGCATTGTCTCACACATGAGGGAAACCGTAACACGGCCTTTGCCCGGGCTGTGTCCCTGTAGACAGCCCTCTGACAGCCCTGCCCATTCCACCCCTGCATGTCCAGCATGCCACCCACCTGGCCCTGCTTTTCCAGAGCACTCTCCAGGCTTTAACATGTGTCCGTCACTATGCCAACACGGTTCTCACTCTTGGTCATTTATCATCCTCCTCCCTGGCCTCTCTGACCCCAGTGTCTGTTCCTTATGGTGGAGGGTTTTTGTGTGTCCTTCTCACTGACCTATCCCCAGGTGATGAGCACACTAGGTATTCAATTACATGTTGGGTGAACAAAGTTTTGAGGAGGGACATCATAGCATCAGGTTTACACTTAAAACCACTTACTCTGGCTGTGACCACAGCCCTGGACTTTCCCACTGAAGGGTCAGTTTGTGGAGGCTGGTGACAAAGCTGCCACCTCAGTCCAGATGTGACAGCAGGGCTGGGTCAGATGTGTGGAGGCGAACAACGGCAGGCAGATTGGGCCACTCCAGGTTTGGGTAGAAACTCCAGCAGGGCAGGAGAGTGGTAAGGACACCTTGGCCAGTGCTGGTGGCAGACAGAGGCAAGACAGATGCGAGCTGAGCCTCACTGTGGGCTTGGGCCATGTTGCTGGCCTCAGCAGGCTGGCCTCAGCAGGCTGGCGTCCAGCATAGACTTAGGCAATGCCAGCATTTTTTTTTTTTTGGCCACTGGTTGTGGTTCTCAAAGCAGATTCCTTTTGTCTCACCATGGATAGAAAATCTCCAGCGACTCAATCGACTGAGAAGTCTGATGTCCCAGGCTGCTGCCCACAGCTGACCAGGAGTGAGAAAGCATCCCGTCCAGTAGCCCAGGAGCACAGGCTGCATTCCTGCCCTTCCTCCAGGTGACCAGAGCACTGCTGGTGTCCAGGGACATGTCATCCTACTGAAGAGGAGAACTGGGCCTTTCTCCTCCCAAGAGGCTGCACAGGTACTTTGTTATGAAAAAGCAGAATGTGTTGATTTTTTCCAGGCTATCAGTTGCTCTCAGTGGAGACGTTGCTTTGGTAACTGCTCCGTCTTGGGATTTCCCAGCCACCACTGGTGAATTAGAGCCACACTCTCACAACTCAGGTGAGCTAGATTCTATTAACGGGCCTGTCTTCTCGCCCCTCCCCAGCTGTGGTAGCCAGAACCTCTTGTCCCGACGTTTGTGAATGTGGGAGAGTTGGTTTCCTTTCCGACACAGTTCTGACTCACCGGGGCCCTACCCCCTCCGCCCCAGTTCTTCCACACGGTATCTGAGCGCAGTGGCCGTCTGCAGCGGGGTCTCCACTGTGTACCCCAACTCCACTCTCACAACTGCACCCCATTAGTCTTGCATCTCAAGGTGTCAGCCCACCCTCTCCCTCCCTGTGCCTGTCTAGAATCCTCTGTCACTCCCACTTGGAGTGAGGGAGCTTTGCTGTCCAGAGGGACAAGCTGGTCCCACCCCCGTCCACCACAGTGTCTGTGCTCCCACGTACCAGCGGATCCCACTGAAGTCTCTGAAAGCCTCCTCTGCAGCTGCTGCCCATGGGCTTTGTCCTGTGCTGTGAGCCTCCTACGGCCACAGCCCATTGCTGGTCTGGCGCCCTGAGCAGGCGGGCCAGGTGCGTACCTGTGGGAGTTCTCTGGGCCCCTCCATCCTGGCCAGGGCAGAGCTGAAGACCACAGAGGCTGGGCAGGCGCGTGGCTGTGAGAGAAATTTTGAGCCTTCAAAAGGCAGGAGGGAGGCACCTAGAACCCCCGCCTCTGTGGGTCAGGACTCAGAGCGGAACCTAGCTAGTTAGGAGCCCTGGGCCTTCTTCCTGCCATCTGGTGAGCCTGGGGAGCAGCGCTGCACAGCAGAGGGACTGTCCTGGTGGTGGTGACAATGACTGTGACCCCGCCAGTCACGCCTCTTAGGCCTGGCACTCTCTCCTTTGTGATGGTGATTGCAAGTGTGTTTGATGTGTTTATGTGTGGGCATGTGCTGTGTGTGTGCATATGTGTGGGCATGTGCTGTGTGTGTGTATGTGTGGGCATGTGCTATGTGTGTGCACATGTGTGGCCATGTGCTGTGTGTGTGTATGTGTGGGCATGTGCTGTGAGTGTGAATGTGGGTGTGAGTGTGTACTGAGACTTTATGTGTGAGTGCACCTGTGTGTATGTGTCTGTGTGTGCACGTGTCTCTATGTGTGGGGGTGTGCGGTGTGAGTGTATGTGTGTGAGCAGGACTGAACACATGTGAGTGTGAGTGTGTGTGTGTGAGTGTGAGTGTGTAAGGCAGGTCTTTGGTCTGACCTCTGCTCACTGTTTACGACACCCTCACAGCTTGGATGTTAGCAGTCAGGTGTCTTCTGTTACCGCCCAAGCTCACCGACATGGCTCTCACGATGGTGTCTCACTGAATATGCTTCTGTCCTGGGTGGAACCCCCTCCCCGTCTCAGGGAAGACTCCTCCAGTGCACCCCATCCTTGGTGAAGTGGTAAATTTTTAAGTCACGTGTATTTTGCTCCAAGCGGAAGGAAACATGTCGCACTGCCCTTACTCTCCAAGCACAGCTAAAGCATTCCTGCTCCTTTTCAACCGTTGCTATGGAAATTGACCCTTGTGTGAAACCTCGTGGGCAATGTACCCCACACACAAAGTGCCGCAGAGGAGTGCTGGCCAACTCAGGCAGTCACAAGTTGCTCCTAGACGCCGCACCACTGGCCCTCCTGAACTGCAGGCCACGCGGGGGCACTCTGGAGACTCCACAGAAAGGAGGCCCTGGAGGCCCCCGATGCCCTCGCTGCTGTCAGCAGCCCCCACCCCAGCAGTGCTGTGCGCCTGGCGTCCCTCCCACATGGAGGGTTATGCCTCGGGAGGTCGCAAGGACCTCAAGGACACACACCCTGGTCTCAGCAGACAGCTGGGCCACTGTGGTCCGTGGAGAAAAATGGCGAAATTCGAGATTCAGCAGGAGGAGGCCAGAAGGAGACGGGAGCGTTGATGAAGAGCACCCACGTGAGGACTCGGCAGCCCGCACCCGACCACTCGCCTGTTTCATCTCCTGTCTTCAAAGAGGCGCCAGGACGTGGGAGAGGATGAAAGGGAAAGTGATGAAAGAAAATGGCACCACAGAGGCTTGAAGGGCTGAGACGGCGGAGGGGAGGCTGGAAGCCGGCTGGTGGCAGCCTGCAAGTCAGCTGCTCCCGTCTCAGGGACCCCACGCTCTCCTCCACGCTCTGGAAGACATGGCTCTAAAGAAGGGGGTGTGGCCCTGATCCGGGTCTTCCCAGTGCACAAGCAGCTCTAGAGCCCCCATCTCTGCACCTGCTGGGAATCAGGGGCAGACAGGAGCGTGCAGGGCCCAGCCTCCCTCCTCACTCCTGGGCACTCAGACAAAAAGGCCTGTGTGTGTCCAAAGGGACAGGTGAAGGCCCACGAGGGCCCCTGAGCTGTGGACATGGTCCTGCACCATCATGGAGATGCGGGTTTAGCTGTGACAGCTTGTGAATGGGCTGGAGTTCCCCTTGGCCCAGACCAGGGAGTCCCGGAGGAAACCTGTGCAGCTGTTCCCTGATCTCCCGCCTCCTGCGGAGTCTTGTTTGCTCCCTGCAGGACATTTGCACACTCTTTTCACACTGAGGCCAGGGAAGGTCTAAAGTCACAAGAGCTGGTTCCCAGACCAGGCTTCTGGCTCCAAGTTCCAGAACCTTCCATGAGTACACACTGACTGTTCCTCATCAGTTCAGTCCATCTGTCCTGACACGGCAGTGAGTCCAGCTGGGGCTGAGGAGTGAAGACAGTTTAAGGTGACTCAGAGACACTCACTCCTCAGTGAAGACCTGTCCAGACGACAAACGGCTTTGGAACAACTTAGACGTGGAGGTGTGGGTATTCTTGGGGGCCTTTCTCCTGCAAGTCCCAGTGTGGTCTTCTACCATTGTGTGGAAATATGACGAGTGGTCACCTTGCATCCTGTGCTTTTGGGGTACACTTTTCAAGTTTCTGTGTTCAAACATTTTGAAAATCGGAAGTGATCACGTGTCCTGAGTTTCAGTTTGAAAGCCACAGTGTGCAATAGTCACTTCCCTCAGATTTCTACTGTGGAAAACAAAGCACGTAGCCCTCAAGGTCAGGGACAAAAGCAAAGGCCCCCACCCAGACCCTGACCACAGCTGAGGGCCACATACCTCTCCCTCCTGCTCAGACAGCCCTGGCTCAAACATCCTTGAGACACCTTCACAGGTTCAAGACTGAGCAGGGAAGTGGACCCCCATAGGCCAGAGCGTGTAGAAGCCAATGCTGAGCCGAGTGTCCCCAGACCTCGAGGCAGAGACTACAGCAGGTGTTAGTGTTCATCTTCAGGAAGCACCAGGGCCAGGGTGGCCAAACTAGAAGATGGTGGAAGAGAGAAATTCCTAGAGTGGGGCTGAGGGCCTTCCTCCAGGCAAACCCCTCGGTCTCCAGGGTGCAGCTGGCTCTGTTCTACAGGGCCAGTGACACTTATGACAAGCCCCTGCTGCCACCTCCCTCAGGAGAAGCCACCGGCTGTCCAAGGCCAAGACAGCATGGCACCCCTCCTGTCTCCCTGGGTTTCTGTGACTGCACAGCGGGCATCCTGCACTGCTGAACCCCTGTGCTGGGGCAGGAGGCACTGCCAGGGTCCCAACAGGCCCTGTGCATCACAAGACCTGGGCCCAGGTTCTGCTCCCTCGGGTGTTGGCTGAGGGTCCTCCTGCTTCAGATGCAGCCATGTCTGGGTCCCCCTCATGTTGGGCTGCAGAAGGGGTGGACAGCAGGGCAGGGAGGGGGGAACAGTTTACCCCCTGAACAACTCCTGCACCTCCAGATACTCAAAGAACAGCTTCTGAATCAAGTTTAAAAACAGCTGCTCTTCTGATGATTTAAGTGATGTCCTGAGTGTTTGCCTTCAGTGCACAGAGGGCCTGGGTGGGCTGGGACTTTGCCCAGGCAGGACCCTGGGAGACAAGGCTGCTGCACTCCCAGGAGGAGGTGTGCTTTGCCTCTCATCTCATGTGAGGAGAATCCAGGAGGTTGGCAATGTTGGCAGTGTCTGTAAATGTTTGCAACATCATGTGACAAGGCCAGTTCAGGTGTCTACAAACTGCTGTGGCCCGAGCCCCCTGTGATTGCCATGCAGAACCTCGTTAATCCTGCCACAGGTTGAGATGTGTCCTCTGTAAACCAACCGGACATACAACCTGGAGTTGTTTCTATCATCAGAAGATCATTTTAACTATAATCCATCAGGATACATTTTGAAAACTGGCCTCTGATGAAGGATTGGATGGTAATGCAGTGCCTGCTTTGATCTGGATAAAATTTAACTTGCCTTAATAGTCTTTTTCAATTCCCATCAATGTTTCTCTGAGAATGTTCTGTCTACTGTGAGTGTTGTTGAAACATAAAACAGAATTCACTGAGGCTGACATTTCCCCCTCTGCTCAACTGGGCCAAGAAGCATCTCATTTGTTGCATTAAAAATATTAAAAATGGTTTCAATATGCATTTCCCTGATTGCTAGACATATTGAACATTTTTTTAGTGTATTTGTTGGCCAATTATATTTCTTCTTTTCAGAAGTATCTGTTTAGTTCTTTCACCCACTTATTAATTGAGTTATTTGGATTTTTTTGGTGTCAAGTTTTTTGAGTTCATCTCACTCCCGTCAGAATGGCAATTTTGAAGAATACAAATGATAATAAATGCTGAGAAGGATATGGAGGGAAAGGCACACTCATCCATTGTTGGTGGGACTGCAAATTAGTGCAACCACTCTGGAAAGCAGTATGCAGATTTCTCAAAAAACTAGGAATGGACCCACCAGATGATCTAGCTATTCCATTTCTTTCCTTGGTATTGATCCAAAAGATCTCAAATCAGCACCTCTTAGGGCCGCAGCCACATCAATGTTCATAACAGCACAATTCACAACGTCCAGCTATGGAACCTACTGAGGTGCTCTTCAACAGGAAAACAATGGGGGGTTACTTGGCCATAGAGAAGAATGAAATTATGGCATTTGGGGGTAAATGGGTGGAACTGAAGACTATCATGCTAAGTGAAATAAGCCAGACTCAGAAAGTCAAAGGTTGAAGTTTTTCTCTGATTTTCAGAGAAGCTACCAAACCCATGGGGGGTGGGGAGGGGGACAGAAAGAGAGACAAGGAAAGGGGGGTGGATTCCATCAAAGTAGAAGAAAGATCAATGAACTAGATGAAGAGGATTGAGGGGGAGGGAGAGGGGACGGGAGAAGGGAAGAACAGCAGAATCAATCTGACCTGACTGTCCTAAGTACATACAGGAATATCCCACAGTGAATCTCACCTCACGTACATCCACACCGACTATTAGATAAATGCAAAAACTAAAAGTAAATAGCAGAAAGCTCAGTAGAGCAAAGGTAAGGGAGCAGGGGGAGGGAAGGGGGAGGAACTGGGAGGGACCAAATTGGGACACCTTATATGCTTCTATAATGGTGTCAAAATGATTATATATATATAATATAATGTTATGTGAAACTAAAAAACACCAAATATGTAAATAAACAAACAAATAAATAAATAACTACAATTATTAAGGATGGGGCTGTAGCTCAGTGGCAGAGCCTTGCCAAGCGTGAGCAAGGCCCTTGGATTCAATCCCCAGCACCAGCACACTACAACAATTAAGTACTGATACACAGTGTTTTTATTGTATTATATAAAAAAATCTAAACAAGCCTGAACTTCGGCATGGATTGTTTAAGAGCCACTGTCCCACATGGGATTCTCCAGGCAGGGAGGGAAAGTGCATGTCATCAGGTAGCCATCCTAAGAGGAAGGAGATAAAATGGCCCCTTGCAGCAAGAAAACCACGGTTGTGGTGGGTGATCAACCCTGCACAGTCTCCAGGGCAAACAAAAGCATTCATTTCCATTTTGGTTGAAGCGAAAACTGACTTTCCCTCCCTGGCAGCTTGGTTGCCTGGCCAGGGGGCCCAGAGCCCCTGAGGAGGGGCTGCAAGATTCCCAGGAGGAGCTCAGTCTCAGGCCCCAAGGGCGCAGGTGGCAAAGCCCCTCCTGCCTCCCCCACCCCCCATCTCAACCTGCCCTCCTGGGTCCCTTCCCAGGTGAAAACCTGCCCAGCAGAGAAGCAGCAGCAACAGGGCAGGGGCAGGGGTCTCACCCAGCACCAGGCCCAGCCTGTGAGAATCTGCCAACTTGGGTCTCAGCGCACTTCTGCCACAAGAGAGACAGAGATGCTGCTGACAAGAAGTGCAAAGTGGGTCCTCAGGCACAGGACTGGGGGGCTGTGTCCTCCTGTGTGTCAGCTGGCATCATCCCATACGCTGCAGGGAGGGATGGGGGTGGGAAGCGCAGGTCACTGGGGCCTCCACATGAGTCTCCAGGACCTCAGAATCGGGGCTGGCGGGGCTTCCGAGATCCCAGTTCCTTGTGTCACATCTCAGAGTGAGCTGGTGCCGACAAGGTACACAGAGAGACGCGCCCCAGAGGACCTGGAGAAGGCAGGCTCCCTCGTGTAGATCAGGAAGGGGTTGGGGGTTAGGAACAGAGAAATTGTTGGAAATTTTCCAATTTATGCATTTTTGAAACTTCAGATTTTGTCCTTTTCCATTTGTAAACCCCGACATCCCCTCCTCATGCCTTCTGGGCCGCGTCTTTCTCTACTCCACTTCCATGTGACATGTGGTTCTGGTGGTTCACTGGGGACGCACAGGTCCCAGCTCAGAGTGGAAGTGAAGTCCCTGTGGCTCCCCGTGGTTCTTCAGCCTCCCCGGAAGCAAGCGGAGCGGTCTGCTTCCTGTGGCTTCTGTCCACTGCAGGAAAGCGCCACTCAGAAGAGCACATCCCACCAAAGAAGGCTCTGGTGCCTGTGGCGTGGTCCCCTCAGTCACAGGAGGAGCGGGTCTCCCCCCACCCACAGTCATGCCCACCCCAGCACCTGGTCCACTTAAATTCTCTCGGGTGACAAGACAACACTGTGTTCAGCAAACCACAGCTCCCTGCTTCTAGGAAAGCTTCCCCAGAGGACAGGCTAGAGAAACTAGATCCCCACACCCCACATGTCCACCTGCTCACACTCCCCTGCTGACACGCACATGCACACTCATGCATGCACTCGTGCCTGTGGTCACACCCATTCATATGCATGTGTTCACACACACAGACTCCCTCGGGTGCACACACTCACACCTGTAGATGAACACTGGTGCAGGTGCACACTCATATTCATGTGTGCACACAGAGGCATACTCAAACTCCACCACAGAGCAGTCACCTGTGCACAGCCATGCACACTCACACACACACACAGATGCAAGCACACACATTAACATGCTTGCCTGCACACAGTCACGTGTACACACATTCATACTGCTCTTCATGGACACATGAGCACACACTGGTATATACATACATGTCCACACACCTGTGCACACCCATGCTCACTTGCATACTCACCTGTGTGCACACACTTGTGGTAATGGTTTAAAGGGAAGAGCAATCAGATCTTTTTTTTTCTCTGATGACTGGACACAGTGCTTTCTACAGAATGTTGCACATGGGGCTTGTGTTTTCTGAGAGTCCCCCCAAAGGAAAATGCCCTGTGCCTCCTCTGTCATTTCAGGGTGTGACAGAGGGGTCAGGACCAACAAAAATCATCAAGCTGGAGTGGAGCATGGGGACACTTGTTCCAGCAGCTGAAGTGAAACTCTACAGCACCAGCAACTGCACAGGTCAGACTTCAGAGTACCTTAGAGATAACCCATTTGCATAGTGAACATGTCTCATCATTAGAGCAACTGCACAAAAAGTCACTCCAGGTCACTTCTCTGCCATGCGCATGCTGAAAGCCTGAGTGTCTACTTCTCTGCCTCCTGCAGCTCCTTCAGCAGGGCTTGAAGGAGCCTGCGAAGCTTCCAGAACACGCTGGGGGCTGCTCTCCAGTTCCCAGTGGAGACTTCTAGGTCCGTGCATTCCTGTACAGCCTGCTGTAATTGCCACCGGAGCCGGAAGGAGACAGCAGAGCTCTTGAGAGTTGAGGGGAACCAGTGGCGAAATATTTTGTCACAGATTACCTGGGGAAAGAAGTGTGCGCAGTTAATTCAGGGCGGCAAGTCATCGTTCAAAGCTTCCCAAGTCCCCAGTTGGTTCTCCAGCGGACCTTGGCTCTGCTCCTTCAGGGAGGGCCCTGCAGAGGCCACTGGACTCTTGGGAGGTGGGGGGCTTTCCCTTCTACAGGTGAGACCACTCTGCACCCAGAAAAGCCCCACCTCAGAGAGCGGGAGCCTGGCTCCCTGTGCAGAGGGAAATCCATCCCCAGCCTGGAGCAGCGGAGAGGTTCTGGGTGATGCTTCGTAGAGGACTGAACACATTTCCAAAGAGAAAGTGAGTAGAAGTCACCGACAGAGACAGTTCTTAGGAGTCAGTGGTTCTGTGGGTCTCAGCCAGCCGCCCTGCCCTGTCCCCACTCCACATGGGCTGTCCTGTCCACAAGTGGGACAGAGCAGCAATGATAACCACCCCAACGGGGCGTCCTGAGGGCCAGATGGAGCCCAGCGGAAGGCAGTACAGACATGTGCACTGTTCCACGCAGCCTCGGAGCCTGTGAAGAAGGAAGAGGCTACAGGCACAGGTATCTTTAAAGGAGCCTTCAAATTGTTTTATTTTAGGAGCAGAAGGAAAAAATTAAGTTACTCTATAATGGTCTTTAATTCTAAAAGGCTATGAAATTCACTGATGCCCAAGAGATCTTGAAATTCTCAGTTCGAAGGTGATCTGCTTACAGCTTTCACAGTCCCTCCGTGGAGCCTGGCCTGGGCACTGCACAGTTAACAGTGCTTTATTTCCCACATCACCCTTGGTGTTGGGGTCATTCAGCTATTTTGCTATTTCATAGAAGACAAGTAATTTAACTTTCATTTTTCCAGACCCTATAAAGGCAAGGATCACTTTTTTAAAAAGACAACTTTATTTCTTTTTTGAATCAAGAATACATTTTCATGTGCAGACTTTAAAGCGTCCTGAAGAAAACACCATAATCTCAGTCTCCAACCAGCCCGGATTCTGGGCTCCTCCGAGAGGTGACTCCTATTCAAGCACTCTAGACAGAATCTAAGGCTGTAAACACATTGGCCCCATTTTCTTTTATGTTTGCACAAATGCTACTCTGGGCAATATTGCAAGTTTGCATGCAGGGATTTGTTGGGAGTGTTCATGGGGACACATCTCTAGGGAACTGAGGAACACCTACATAGTTGTCATTTATGGGGGCAAAGGGACTCAGCTTTGTATCTGTGCCCCCTTCTCCCACACTGACCAATTACTAGATGCTGCTGCCAGGAAGCAGGCACAACCCTGGAAAAGAAGTTCTGTGGATTTCCTGGTTGAGGGGTTGCATGATCTCTGGATAATTTTCCATCCATGCTCTACCCTTCTGGTCTGTGAGGAGAATTGCAAATATTTTTGCTTTGCTTATAGTTTTGGTGTGGCTTCTTTGCCCGTGGGGATTTTTTTTAAAGATAGCTAAATTTGTGCACTTTTCTTCCTTTGGCTTCTAAGCTGTGCTCTATACTTACAAAGGCTTTCCCTGCACTAGAATAATATTTACATTCTCCAAGTATTTTCTGTCCTGGTACTTTAAGGATTTCACTTTTTACAAGTAAGTATTTGGACCATCTGGAATTTAGTTCGGCATAAGGAATGAAACACAGAGTTAACTGGACCACTTGTTGGGCTGCCACTTTACCAGTCATTACATAACCCAGCTCCCACATGGGGCTGCACCCCCTTCACCACACACTAAATGCCCACTTATCAGTAAGCCTATTTGTGAACATTTTTATTCTATTCCATTTATTTGTCAATCAATTTATGCATGGCTAGAATTTTGTGTGAAATTTAAGTTAGAAAAGTAGAAAAATTGCAAAATAAAGAAAAACTATAATCCTACCATTCAGAAATAATTATTTTTGACAGCTTGGTATCTATCTTTTCAATCATATCCTATTTTGCAAAATATCCTATTCATAGTTTAAATATTGATTTGTAGTCTCTAATTTTTTTTAACTTAACACTTCAATTATCTCATATCCTTAAAGAATGTGTAATCTCACTTCTAGGACTTTATTCTAAAGCAATCATCGGGTTTATGGACAAATGGAATTGCTTAATATAAACATTTCCAACACACAACTCTCCAGAGAGATATAGTTTATGATCTACAACAATATAGACATTTATCTCTTTCCCTGAAGCTTCAACTGTTAATGAATAGTATTTTAATGACTATTCCCAATTGACAAAATAAATTTGTTATCATCAGATTTCAATATGCACGTCTTTGGTGAGATGAAATTATTTTCCATTTCTTTGGCTCTTTGGATATGGGCATTCAAATGTCTGGTATCTGCTCTTTCTCGCTGACTTCTTTGGTTCCTTGTGCCCCCTGATGAATCAGAAGGGACAGAAGCTTGGGCTCCTTATGCTGCGTAGAGAAGCCGTGTTCCCGTGCTGTGGACGGGGTGACTGGGGTGATGCTACAGTGAAGACCACCCCACGCCCCCAGCTGGATGCACCAGGTGTGGGTGCCACATTAAAGAGGACAGGGCGGCAGGCCTCCAGGTCACATCGTTGCTGGGCCTCCTTCAGGAGGAAGCCCAGGGCAGTTCCGGAATTCCACCCCGAAGTTTGGGTCACTCTGGGGCAGAACCAGGGCCAGAGACCACCAGATTAACAGCACGACTATCCACGTCTCCCCAACTCATCCCATCCTGGGATGACAGCCCTGCACTGTGCTCCCCTGGCGGCTCTGATTCAGTGGTGAGGCGGTCCCGACACTGCCTTCTTGCAGAGGCCTCAGACCTGTGGGCCCCCATTCACCCTCATCCACCTAAGCACCTCAGTGAGGGCTGGAAGGGACTACCAAAAGGAGAGATGATGTCCCACTGATGGGGTACTCAACCCTGGGCGTGGGGTCTCCCACCTTGAGACCCAGTTCAGCTGTCTGAAGCCCAATTAACTCCTACTTACTGCTGACCTGGACTCGGCTTCCTCCCACCCCACCCCTGCAACCTCTACTGTCCCGAGCCTATCCTGTGGCACTGCAGTGTCTGTCCATCCTGAGGCCTGCTTTGCACTCTTATCAGTCTCGTCCTTGACAGATTGGTCTCTGGGTTCTCATTCTTGGTGTGTGTGTGTGTGTGTGTGTGTGCGCTGTGTGAGGGGTTATGTCGACGAAGACACTGGACCCAGAGAACAGGTCTCCAAGCCCAAGGCTCAGGTGGAGCTTCAAGGAAGAGGAAGCCCAGCAGGTGGCTTTGCTGGGACCTCCATCCATCAGATCTCAGTGGTCGTTTGCCCACCCTCCCCATGGGGTAGACAGTAACCCCCCCCTGTCTCTTATA
>NW_025999991.1:7382008-7395428 GCF_001458135.2 Marmota marmota marmota
CCTGGCCCTTGCTGAATACCTGGGGTGAGCAAGAGAGACTGGCAGGCCCACCTTCAGCTCCACGGAAGGGATCTGTGGCGCCAGAGGGCAGAGGCCACCAGAGGGACTGATGGCATCCCAGCCCCCAGCAGCCCACTCACCTGCAGGTTGCTGTTGACACGTTGAGCTCCACATTTGTTCACATGCAAATCACATTTTGAAAAACAGTCAAAGAAATTGCAGTCTTCATCTCCTGTGCAATTCTGCTCAAGAATCTCCCTCATTTTAGGTTCAAAAAAGGCCATGTCCACATCAATAGCCACGACCTGCAATCAAAACAGCACGGAGCCATCAGAGGTCACCCCACCTCGCGGCAGGAGCCTTTCCAGGCTCCTCCTTCTAGCCTCTTTGACCTCATTCAGAGCCCGGCCAGGACCTGGAGTGGCTGTCCCACACCAGGAGTTTACAACTCTTCACATGGATTATATTGCAAAGCTTCAACTGCAGAAAGAAACTTTGCCGTCACTGGTTAAAGCCGAGGATTTGGAGCCATAACTACAAGTATCACTTTTCATCTTTGAACATTTTCTCTTCTTCAAAAGTAGAATCTCTGAAATGGCTTAAAATGAATTTATTTCTATTACTTTATCAGCTTTGGTCTCTGACCTTTGTCATCCTAAATAACAAAAACAACCAGAGATTCTCCGAAGAACATTGGCATCTATTTAGGAAGAGTTAGCGTGGGAATAGCAGAGCCTCGTGGTGGGAGCAGGACGGCAGCAAACTTCTGCCATACTCAGGGCTGAGGCCTGGGGAAGATTTTTAAGGCAACAACGAGGATTACTTAAGATGTTTGAAACAATATGCTGGGTCACAATGACTAATAACAATCATGGCATCAGTCTGAGGTTGACAGACAGTTGCTGGGCAGATGTCTTGTAGAAGAGCCTTATATGTAAGGCTGCGGTGGCCTCTGTGAAAGGCTGTGCTTTTTGACAGCCTCCTTTGGTGGTTACTGTCAGGGAGTCATGCATAGCAACCCTTCCTCCACAATCTCTGGCTTTATTTATTTTGGTGCTTTGGTTAGGGTTGACATGAGCAACTCCATTTAGATTTGACAATCCCCGCGTATCTTTTACACTTTCGAGATGGGGATTTTTATCTGAGTTTTATGGCACCTTTGCTACCCACATCAATGAATTTCCAACCAACCAGTCTGAGGAAATGTGAGGGAAAGGACAAAGTGCTCAAATTAGGAGAGACACATATGGATCCTGACTCAACAGGATCAACAGGAGGGACCCACTTCCAAGTCCCACTGTGAGCCTGAGAACCTCACAAGCCCCTGGAATTTCGGATTTATCATCCTGGCTTCAAACCAAATAGTCTTCAAAAAAAGAAAAAGAATAACTTCTAAATTATGCAGATTTTCCTGCACCACCTGGATATAACAACAAAAAAAAAAAAGATGAGCTTGAATCTGAGAAAACCTGGAGTCTGCCCAAGTCATGCAGCTTATAGCTCCCAGGTATCAAAAAGCTATTAGGAAGCTTGATGAATCTGATGGCGTTGTGGCATTTCACAAGCCTTCACAGGTCAGTGTCAGTCAGCCCCTGGGAGAGAGCTGGCTTGCTGGTGCTCCTTTCCTCCAGCTTCACGCAGCCACGGGAGGCACAGGCCCTGGTGCTTGCCTATTTATTTATTTATTTATTTATTATCTTTGTTTTTCACTTAAGATTGATGCTGGAAGGCAAGAAGTTTTCTTGGGAATTATTTAGTAAAACAGAGCAGGAGGGAACATAATTTGTTTCAAAATATGTGCAGAATCATGAAAATAAAGAGCAGAGAACTTTTCCCTATCTGAGGGCTTTGCCTAATAACTAATTCAGGCACAGCAAACAGAATTTATCATTTTAATCAATCTTTCTTATCTCATTATTCAGCCAAAATAAATGGCTAATTTCATTATTTAGCCTGGTTAATATACTAAAAATGGATGAGGCCTGTGCTAATGAATCTGTCATCTTTGTAACTTATCACCAGAGCGAGCGCCTCTTCCCGGAGTTCTGGCAGCCTCCCCAGCTCCTCCTGGGCTCCAAGGTGGAATTCCAGCTCTTGGCTCCTTCTTGCTCCTGTTTCTGGTGGTTTCTGGGTTTTCATCCCAGAGAGAGCCAGGTTTACCTCTTAATTTATATTGTGCACCGAGGATGAATCACAGCTCTTGAAAGCACGACCCTACACACCTAAAATAAGAACAGTAACCACACAAACACAAAAACCTGTGTGATGTTCTTAACATCAAGAGAACCGTGGAGCCCTTCCTGCATGAAATTACTGAAGGTGCATTACCGTCTTCAGATTTCCTCGGGCATCAGAATAGAAAGATCAGTGAGAATGATTTCATTCTCCGCTGCATGGAATTGTTTCATAGTCTATTCTCCATTTTTCATTCTCTAGAGCAGGAAGACATTGTTTGCTCAAAAGGTGCACTTGCCTGCCACAGTCTGGGTCACCAAGCCCTGACCTAGTTGTTCATTTGCAACCACTGGATAAATTCTCCATACCTGCAGGGGGTTGGGCCTGCAGGTGGGGGGAGACTTGGAATCCTGGATTCTTGGCACCCCTCCCACCACAGGGCAGCAGGGCAGCTGGGGCTCAAGGCAGGAGCCACCACTGGGATCTAGAGCACCCAGCTCTCAAACTTGAGCACAGCCAGAACCAGCTGGAAGGAGGTGTTCCTACAACACAGGCTGCTGAGTCCCACCCCAGAGTTTAAGATCCGGCCTGTGTGGATTCAGTAGGGTGGAGTCTGAGAATTTGAATTTCTAAAAAAGTTCTTAGGTGACATGGGGTCTGCTGGTTTTCACTTAGACAAAATCCAGGTAAAACAGCTGACTTGTAGTTCAGTGTCTCAAGGAGGGTCAAGATTCGTGGGCTTGTGAAGGGATTTACCCTTTCCCTCCCCTCCCCACCCCACCTGCACCAGAGCCAGCGCAGAGGGATGGCCCTGGGGAAAGCAGTCAGGGATGGCGAGGAGCAGGTCAGGATTTCACTGAGCAGAGCTCTCAGGACCACCATGTGCAAGACACCAGAGGCACAATTTAGGCGGCTGCACGAACCAGGAACTGGGGCTTTAGCACACAGACTCATAAACACCCGGGGCGCCCCCTCACACGGAGGACCCCCAGCCCCAGCCCCTCCATGAAGCCGGGTTCCTCCCAGGTCCCTGGAGCCCGCAGCGCCCACAGTTCCACTCACTGACACTCAGGCACACTTGCTGGATGAGTCCTGGGAACTGGCCCCTGCGAGGCAGCGGGGAGCCCAGAGCACTGGGGAGGGGCGGGGTGCACTGAGGGCCTCCGGAGCTCCCTGCCCTGGAGGCTCCCAGAGCCTTCTGGAACCTGCAGGAACCTTCCAGCTCAGTCCCTTTCACACCTGAAGCCATCCCCTGCTTGTTGCCCCCCCCCCCAGGGCAGTGAGAACAGGGCATTAGGACAATCCTGCGAGGTCAGATGCTCCAGTGCCCTTCGGGGACAAGTCCCTCAGGTAGACCAGGGATTTGTGCTGCAGGCAGGTTCTGTTTTCCAGATGCTAGCTGCTTTAAGAAGGCTATGTCATTCCTGTGCCACCTGCCCTCAAAGTCATGGCCAGCAGCAGTGGCACCTCCTCTTTGTCCCTTTATGTCCTGACCAGGATAAGAGCCTTACTCCATCATGAGCCAGTCCACGGTAGCCCGCTCACCCTGGTGATGGCTGCCAGTGTGTGCAGCGTAGGAACACCAACTTGTACAGGAGCAGGGACCACAGCACAGCTCCCCAACACCTATTTAATGCCACCACATCACAGGCAGTCTTGTCACCACTTCCTGTTGAGTGACCAAGTACCCTCAGGGCAGACAATGAGGCCAGTGTTAGGGGAAGCAGCTACCCTGACACATTGTGTGGGCCCAGTGGAGGGACAGGGGTATCTCGTAATAGAGCACTGAGTCCCTCTGGCCCCTTCTCTGCCTCCTGGGTCCTGCAGCTGCCCAGCACTTGACCCAGGCACCAGACACCTCCTGCCCTGCTGGCAGTCTTAAACACAAACTGGAAACTAATAGAACCTCTCCAGAAGAGAAGTACTGACAGGTCACACGCTGCTGCAGCACATGGCAGTTTGGGCACCGTGTGCCTAGGCCAGGCCACTGGGTGAGTGGGCCAGGCCACTGTGCACACAGCCACATGGCCCTCTGCAGCTCCTCCTCCGCAGGAGGGCTGGCCTAGGTCCTCTCCTCCCCCCAGACCCGCAGACCCGCAGTGCAGCTCACTCCACAAACACCCTCCCCGGGCCCACTCACTGTGAAGTCACTCCTGATGGCAAAGTTTTCGGGCTTGACGTCACAGAGGTGAAGACGGTGGGAGAAGTCGTGGTCGAAATGGCTCACCATGTCCAGGAAGCTGAGCGCGATGTGGCTGATGGCCTGCGCCTGGGCCTGGCCGCCCCGGGGAGCAGCCTGGCCCAGAGGGAAGAGAGCGCTGTGCTGGGGGCTGCCGGCGGCCAGGTACTCCACCGCGTAGAAGTGGCCACAGGAGCCCAGCACAGGCAGGACATGGCGACTCAGGCCCTGCAGCAGGCTGAGGTGCACGTACTCCTCCTGCTGGAGCAGGGACCACGCACTGGCCAGCTGCCGCCGCCAGCCTGGACCCCAGCGGCCAGGCCACAGGGGCCCCATGCTGCTGTTGGGCAGCTCCAGGCCCAGGGCGTTCTTGACTTCCCCGGCCAGCACCAGGAGGAGCTCCGCCTCTGGGACCCCCTGGCCCCTCTGCCCAGCCTCCTCCTCCTGCAGCATGCCGAGCGGCGGGAAGCTGGAGAAGGCCTCCCTCTTGGACTTGAGCACCACGGGCCTCCCCCGCCACTGGGCCTGCAGCACCTTCTTGCCACGCTCGTAGTACAGGCAGCGCTGGTACAGCAGCTCCCCAGCCACGCACAGGTCCTCGCAGAGGTCGCCCACCAGCCAGCCGCCCCGGTAGTCCTGGCACTGGAAGGAAAGGAAGAGTGGGTCACCACAGAGTCGGGGCAGGGGAAGTACAGGCTGGTCCTCACTCAGGGGCTCCTGATCCAGCTGTGGAGAGAAGCCCCCAGAGGTGAACCACAGGCCTCTGCATCCGTGGGTTCTGTGGCCCACCACCCATCAAAAATATTTCTTTAAATCTACATCTGTACTGAACATGTGCAGATCTTTTTCTTGTCATTAATTCCTAAACAGCAGAATATATTGTTCACGTGGTGTTTGCATGGCTCTAGGGAGCATAAGTGACCTAGAGATGATCTGGGGCACACAGAGGATGTGGGTGGGTTACGAGCAAATACTTCACCACTTTATATAAAGAACTGGAGCACCCCCAGGTTGGGTTTTGTATCCATGGGAGTCTTGGAAACAGCCCCCCGTGGATCCCCAGGACAACTCATTCTGTGAGGGAAGAGAATCTCATCGTGGTTACATCACTCAGTCGGGCAAAGGACCAGTCTTTAAACAGGACGTCTGGAGGCCAGAAGCTGTCTTCTGTGGCCCAGCTGCTTGGGAAAACCGAGTCAGGCCAGCAGGTCTCAACTCCAGCTGCATGTGAAGCTCCCCCACGGAGCACTAGACACTCCCACCCAAGAGCCATTAAACCAGATGGGCACCAGGTCCTCGCCTGCTCCCAGGGCCAACCACGGCACTGCCCGTTGCAGCAGGGACACACCTTGAGCTTGTTGCTCTCAACATGAACTGACGTGGCCTACGAGGCCAGCAGCTCTAGGACTGCGGATGCTTAGAGGAGAAAACCAGGAGGACGCAGGAGTTAGAAGAGGTCTTGTGGCTGGTGGGCTGGAGGAATGGCCCCTCTGGGTCACATGCTGGGTGCGTAGGGAGTACTGAGTTCCAGCAGTGCTGAGGAAGCCCACCCAGCACCCTCGGATGGGGACTTTAAGGTAGTGCCAATGGGGGACCCAACATCCTTACCCATCACACCACAAATTCCCTAAGAGGACTGTCCAGCCAAACAATCCTGGGAGAAAAAGGAAAGAAGAAAGGGTTACAGAGAGGAAAGAAAGAGAGGATTGTGATTCTTTCCTTTTCATCTTTTTCAGGAAATGTAAATCTGCAGACCCATTTTTATTACAGGTTGAGCATATTTTCTAATCCCACCTGTTTCTCCCACACAGGAATCTGCCTCCCACACCAGCAAATATAGCCTCTCTTCCCCAGAACTTCTACAGCACATGACCAGTCGCCTTCTTCCCTACAAGGTCATAAAACAAGTATAAAATCCTAAAGTGATTTTTCCACCCCACGCTGTTGGTTATAAAGCATCTTGAAGGACCAGCTGTGGACACTGTGTAGCATGGAGCGCAGGACAAAGCACTGGCCCAAGAGCCGGAAACCTGGCTCCTTCCCAGCTTTGCTGCTATGCCCTGAGCACATCGCCTTGCTGTATCACAGGGCCCTGCCTCCCGGCACAGGTCGGACAGCAAGTGCAGAGCGGGTGTGGCAGTTACAAAGTATGGGCAGATGGAGGCCAGGAGATGGCCTTCCAGCAGCACTTGCAGCTAAGTGTCTATTTAACTACTTTCCAAAGACTAACTGGCTGTCTCCTGTTAGCTTTATTAACCTCAAGTAGATTATGAGATGCTCCTTGAAGTTGAAAAATGAACTTCCAGTGCCTGGACACATACATAGTTCCAAAATCAAACAATTGCAAACTACACGTTTTCCTGACTCATTTGGCCTCATGTAGTATCCAAATCAGACTGAAAAAAAAAAAATGAGAGGCTATTTATAGTCTGCATGTATTTGATTCAGTGTGACTCTGCATATATTTTGCTGCAAGATTATTAATTTGATCACTGGTGCTTCCCATATGCAAAATAAAATGCATGTGTGCTATATTATCTCCCTAATACCCAAAAAGGTTTGAATTCCAAAACACACCTGGCCCCAAAGTGTTAGATAATGGATCACCGTTGTTCAAACCACATAGTAACAAGTAATACTCCCCAGTGCTTGTAAGCACTGAATTTCCAGCACTGTTGGGTCACTCCCCCAGCAATAGCCCAGAGCACAGACACCTGGCTTCCTACTGAGAGTCCCCTGCCAGCTGTGATGCTCTACATCTCTGCATACCCTAAAGGACAGGGCACATTTGCCAAAGACAATGTGACAAGGGATAGTGCTCTCCAGCAGAGAGCCACAGCCAGACCCTCCAGCCAGTGAAGGAGGCCCATCACCTATGGCTGGAACTTCGTCTTTGACACCCACGAGGAAGCTGTACTAATACACACACCCAGAAAAACGGTTCTAAACACCCTTGAAATCATATGCATTCTTCTTGGAATGTTGCAAAATCTTGTAAATGCCTGTCTTTAACGTTGGTACCTCTTTCTAAAGCAACTTGTCATGAAATGAGCATGGAAAGGATGAGACCCTTGGTGTCAGCCACGTTGCCTATAATTGCTTCCATATTGTCCTTGTGAGAAACCACGCGCCCCAGAGACCACAGCACAGCCTGGGGAGGAGGTGGGAACCTAAGAAGATGGGAACCACAGACACTGGGCAGGCTATTGATTTTACTTGTGTTTTCTTTTTTCCTACTTCATCTCGTGTTTTCAGTATAATAAACAATTTCAAATTTCCTTTTAAATAAGAAACCAAAAAAAAAAAAAAGGCTGGGCATGGTGGCACACGCCTGGGATCCCATGACTAAAGGCAGGGGGATCACAAGTGCCAGGTCAGCCCCAGCACCTTAGCAAGGCCCTAAGCAACTTAGTGAGACTCTGCCTCAAAATAAAAATGAAAAGGGGCTGGGGACGTGGCTCAGTGACTAAGTGCCCCTGGGTTCAATCCCCAGCACCAAAAACAAATAAAGGATGATATCCAAACATGGTTTGATTCAATTTCATAAACATTTTTCCAGCGTTCCTACATTGATAATTTGGCCAAAGGTGCTTTTGTGTGAAGTACGGAACAGAATTGAAAAGACAGGAAAGTGGGCAGCAGAAGCCCAGTGGGGGCAGCCGGGAGAGGTGACCCGTGCTGGGAGGAGGGGAGGGAAAGCCTAGGAGGCTGGCAGCTGACCGCCAGGACCCTCACGCTTCTCATCTGAGCTGCAGCCACCTTTGCCATGAGCCATGAATGAGAAGCCAGCTGGATACTGATAGAATTGGGAAAGGCTGCGGGCTTTCAGCCCCACCTTGCCACCTGCAAACCACCAACACCAGCTTCCAAAGTTAACCAGCTGAGGGTGAGCATTCAAGGGTCATCCTCCACCTGCAGCCACCTGTCAGCTCACAGCACAGAAGTGACTGCCCTGGATGCTCTTGAACGGCACTAAAAGGCGAAGTGTCCAAGATGGTGAGGCTTAGCTCTAGGGCAGGCTGGGCTGGCCCCCAGAGTTCCCCGCACAGACTATGGGCTGGTTTGTATGCCGTGCAATGAGGACGACTGTGTTGTGTCCCAGGAAGCCTGACAGGCCAAACAAGGTGAAGACGCACATTCCTCAGGACAGTGGCCTCAGCCATGAGAACTCCCTTTCCACCCTCCCACCCCTGGCTATGAAAGGTGGGGTCAGGAGGCTCCTTCCTGGAGGAGATGCATCTGAGCTTAATTTGAACAGACAAAGCAGAACTCTGCCCAGAGACAATGAGGGTGAACGTAGATCAGGCCCAAGAAACAGGATGCAGAGGCCCAGTCCAAGCTTCAAAGTAGCACCTAGTGTTCAGAGAACCAGAAGGAACCAGCAGAGGAGAGAGCCAACTTAAAGATGTGCACTCAGACTTTGCCCCGTGAACTCAGAAGGCAATGCCAGCAGGAGCTGCTGGACATTTGAGCAGTGGTTTGACCATTGGGTTTGGCATCAGCCGTGGGTTTTTAAGAGGAACATTAATCTTGGCTGCTTTTCTGGAGGTCAGCACATTGGCTTATCAGTGCAGGGCCCACAGGGCTGGCTCCTTGCTGGAATACAGAGTATCAGAAAGGGCAGGAAGTGGAGGTGGGTGACCAAAGCCTGGCCTGGCCCTGCCAGTTACCACAGTGAGACCCTGGGTTTCTGACCTAACTTTTCAGTGCCCCAGTTACCTTGTTTGCCATGATAGATCATTTACATTAAAACACAGACACACACAGTTTTCACAGAGCTGCCGTTTGCCATTATCCTTTATGATGCATTTTGGTATCTTGGTTTTGCCCTTCTTATACAGACTGTGAGGCTGTGGCTGGTTACCAGCGCTACAGTAAGTGCTTAAGGTCTCTTGGCATGCCTGTGCCCGCTGGCCACAATTAAAGCTTCATCCAGCAATTTAAAAGACAGTAAGTTTAACACACAAATAGCAAGTTTGAAAGGGAAAGCTCTCATCATGTGAGAGACAAGAGTTGGATCAGCTCATTAGCATCATATCCTGTTGAATTAGAAATTTTTTAACTCATTTAAAGTGGTTTGTTCAGGGCTACTTAAGTGGTAATACACTTGCCTAGCATGCCCAAGGCCTTGGGCTTTATCCACATCACACCCCCCCCCCAACACACACACACATAGGGGTTTACTTATTTTTAAAGTCAGACTTTATCAGACATTTTTCTGCTGATGGGGAGCTCCTAACTGCCAGCTTGAAAACAGGTACCTTTCTGTAACCAAATTTGTGCATACAAAATCCACAGGTGTCATATTTTTAAATAAATCGAGGGGGAAAAGGCCTCATTGTCTCTAGCTCTGGCATTATTTGAGTTAATGAAGTTCACAGAGGATTTGTGTTTCTCATGGACATGTACAAACACACAAATGCCCATTTCCGTGGAGCAGCCCCAGCTCCTGTTGGAAGTGTTCTTTGTGGTTGTTGCTTAGTGTCTCTGCATTTTGTGTCATGGTTCTCAGGCAAAAACAAAACCTGTCCACTCTAATCTAGGAAACGACTAACAGGCTCTCAGAGGTCATACTGAAGGGCTGTTTTCTTTTATGTGCTTGGTTTTGTAAGAAGCATTCAGTTCCGGTGTGGTTAGCCACATTCATTTTTCATGAGGGTATTGCTTCTTCAAGCCGCTACGATGTGCATTGCACAGTCTCAGCCGATAGCTGGTCCACTGTGCAATCCCTCTCCATATTAAAAACATGGCCAAGCACTCAAGGAAAGAGCCAGTTGCTGCTATGAAATCTTCCTGGATATGGGTCCTGGCTTCTGGGTCCCATGGGGGCCACCAAGAAAGATAAGCCTGCCCTGTTAAAAACGAATCCCTAACAAAGGCACAAAATTAAATCCCATCAAAAACTAACCAGCCACAAGGCAGTTAAGCCTCCTGGTAACAAGTCTCTGGGGATAGTTTTGAAGTGCTTTGAAAATGACATCCTATGGAAAAGCTGAGTATCCGCTAAGTAACAGCTTAGGGTTTTTTCTGTTGTTGTCTTGGATTTTTGGGTATCAGAGATTGAACTCAGGGACACTCGACCACTGAGCAACATCCCCAGCCCTATTTTGTATTTTATTTAGAGACAGGGTCTCACTGAGTTGCTCAGTGCCTCACTTTTGCTGAGGTTGGCTTTGAACTTTGGATCCTCCTGCCTCAGGCTCCCAAGCCACTGGGATTACAGGTGTGTGCCACCACGCCCAGCACAGTTTAGGGTTTAATCACAGGAGAAGCCACGCACTGTCTCAGGGTTTCTACTGTGAGACTGCACAGGGTCACACCCTGGCTCCTCAACACAGTGGTAAAGAAGGACAAAGTTACTTTACCTCCCTGCAGCTCTGTTTTGCCCTCTGAAAAAGGGGGCTACTACAAAGCAAATACCTAATAAAGGCTGCTGAGATGATTAAAAATGAAATGATACATGCACAAATCCTCTGCACAGTGCCTGCCATAGAGGACATCCGCAGCGCCGGCAGCAGGCATCTTCAGACTCTGAGGAAGTGCTCTGCCTGCAGCAGCAGCCAGGCACCAAACTGAGCAAGCAGAGCCAAATTCCCCTCAGCCTGGCTGAGCTTCCCTGTGCACCTGGACTAGGTATGTGCTGAAAAGCCGCAGAAAGAGGAGCACTTAGTGTGACTGAGACAATCCAAAGCTCCAAGACCCAGGCTGTGAATCCTTTCAAACAACTCAAGTTGGCTCTTCTAGGGACTCCTGTCCCCAGAGTGTGGTGCTCCCCCAGGAGGCAGGCTGGGGGCATGGGGGAGCCTAGAGATCTCCGACCCCATCCCCTAACTTCATCATCTGGTGGCAGTATCTGCAGGCAGCTTCTCCTAGGCCAGCAATGCCACCTGCCCTGCTGGGCCTGGGAACAGGAGTCGGGGATTCACTACCACTCCTGGCTCTGCCAGAGGCTCCCTTTGGCTTGGCTGGCAAAGTTGATTCTTCTGTGCTCCGGTACTCAGAGTGAAAGCTAATGAGAGTCTGGAGGCCAATCAGGAAAATAACAACTCGTTTTATTATGTAGGATGAAAGCCAGGCAGAATGAAAAGTGCCGGGGGAGCCGGGACACAGAGGCTCGATTCAGCTGGAGTCCTCAGAAGCCACAATGCCACCCCCTCTGCTTGGCAGCCCAGCCCAGCCCCATCTGGGCTGTGGAAATGGGGGTCATATTTAAGCCTGTCCTAGTTTAGAGTGTCCTGGACAGAAGTTGAGTCAGAGCTCTGGGTAGGTCTCACACCAGCAAATGCAGAACAGCAGAGATGTGGCAGTAATAAAGGGGGAGAGAGAGCTTCTGAGCGAGCGTGAGGAAGACCAAACTCACACAGGACGATTCACGGGCTCCCAACACATCAGTTCACCTGAGACACCCTCAGACAAACCTGGGGAAGACAGATGTGTCACTGAATCCTTCTTTTGGCAATGGTTAAGATTGAGAGCCTTTACAGGCAGAATCACTCTCTCCAGTGGTATGTCAGACTAGAAAATGATTCCATATGGCTGCCATTGAAGATGTATTGGCAAACTTCTCAACAGAATTGGTTTTAATTTTGGACCTGGAATGCTGGGAAAGTTATGATTAGCAATTACTTAAATTATCGCAGGCTATTTAATTTCCATTAGGCCTTTCCCCTCTTGGCCAAAGATAAATAAATGAAAAACTGTGTTTGTTTTTTATGTTAATCTAGAATATTATCATATTAAATTTATAAATAGGTCTTGCATCTTAGCCAAAGTATTAATTTTTGTTTACCTTAGTCAATCCGCTCCCCAAAAATAAAGGGGGGGGGGAATCTTTATAACTGAGAGGAATTTTTACATGAGTTACTGAAAAAACCATACAGCTCTTGAAACTTAAAACTTGATGGAAATTCTGTGCAACAGTGGGGGGAATGGATGGAGAGTCTAGGATGTGTCTCACCAAAAACCATCAACTCCTCACAGATTCCCATTCAATTAGGGTACATGATTTGTTTTAGATCTTTATTTTATCCAATCTCATTTTTTAAATTATTTATTTTAAAAACCTTTATGCTGCCACGGTTTGAAAATCTGCAATCCCAAAACCCCACCCATATGTAAGCAATTGGACTGAACAGTTCCCATGTGCTGGGGATTTCTTAAATAGATCACCTTTCAAATCAAATGTGTAGATGGTCACTATTTTAGGAAATAAACAATCGCTTAAGAAATCAAGCAACATAGTTGCTGAGGTCTTCTTTTTTTATTTCCTTGGGGAGGGGGGCGGAGTGTCTGTCTACCTGTATTCCAGTCTCTGCTGCACATAATCTTCCGCACCCAAGGACAAGAGCAGCTCTTGTTTGGAATCAAGGAAGACTAGCATTTCGTTTGGGGGCACAAGGCCCAGGGCACAGAGCAGTCTGCAGAAGCCAAGTGTGTCTCTCTGCCTAACTGCCCAGGCCAGCCAAGGAGCTGTTCGATGTGCGCCTGCAAGCCCTCCACTGCGTTAGGAGACTGCAGTGGAGGACCAGGACAGGCCCCCTCAAGGCACCAAGCCTGCTCGCTGCGCGCTGCGCTCCTCCGCAAGCGCTCTGCCTTGGTTCCCACGGACCCGACCACGCAGAGCCTTGGCTTTGAGGCGCAGAGGCGGGGCCCTACCATCCAGGTGCGCCCAGCTAGGCAAGTTGCAGGTAGCAAGTTATCCCAGGGTGGACTCAAAAAAGGGCGACCGGCCTAGGGACACCGGAGGACCCGAGGGACAGACGCGCGGTCCCCTACTAGCACCGAACCCCAAGCCAGCCCACATCCCGATCCCGGCCGCCTGACACGGGTCGCGGGCACCATAAACCGGGAACCAACCCGCAAACTTTCTTCGGGAGCTTAGGCTCAGAAGTGGCGGCGGGTAGTCATGCAGGGACGCTGTCTTGGGACAAAGGAGCGATTTTGACGAAAAGGGGAGGGCTATTCCCCGCGCCCCCATGGAGGACTCCCAGGCTGAGACCCGGGTCGTGAGCCTAGGCTTTCCACGAAGGTGGCGGGGCCCCCTCCCCCGGGCGGGAGCCACCGCAG
>NW_025999991.1:7395436-7426434 GCF_001458135.2 Marmota marmota marmota
CAAACGGAATCCGCGTGGATTCGCCCCCGACCGCCAGCTCCGCTGCCTACGCCCCAGCTCTGAGCCGCGGGATCGTCCGGGTCCCACCTGGACCCCTGGCTCCCCGGTGGGCTGCTGTTCTTTTCGACCCCCTCCCTCTCCACGGACTCCGACCTCAACTTGGGCTTCCTCCGGGCTCTCCCTCCGGGTATAGTTGGGGGTCGGGACCGTCAGGGAACGTCTGGGACAACCTGGTGCGCCTTTCCCACCCGCCCAGGATCGAACAGCCGCCGCCCACCCAGGCAACCCAGGGCTCCGGCGCGTCTTTCTCCGTGTAAAGAGGACACACTGATTTCCGCTTATGGGGCGAAGAGAAAGTGCTCAGCAATCGTGCCTACATCTGCATGTTTGTAAAATCTGGAGGAGCATGCTTCCATGTTCAAATCCCAGTCCTTACTTAAGCAGGGGGGCGTCGGGGCTCCATCCTTTTCCCTACACACACACACACACACACACACACACACGGAGCGGGGGTGCTTTTCCTGCTCCCCAGACCTTTCTCCAGTAAAAAGCGAGTCCGCTGTGGGTGGCACTCACCCCTGGCACTGTCACAGCTGAAGGTCCCGGAAAGCAGCCGCCCCTCTGGCCCAAGCATTCACTGAACCAAAGCCTATTCAGCGCTGGTTATGTGCCAGCCCCATCCCTATGAGCCTTCCTCCTTCCCTGTGCCCGAATTTCTCAGAATACATTCCGAGCTTAGACATAATAGAATTGCACAAACCCAGATCTCGAGTTCTGTAATTGCCTCAGGAACAGGCTTTCCAACCTAGTCTATTCTGCAGCTGGTGGTTTAACTTCTCCTTATGGCTGACTCCGTGGTACAAGTCCCCAGGAACTGGGAAATATCAAGTCAACAAATGCTTGGATCTAAGGAACACTTAGAGTACACCACAAATAAGTATTTCCTTAATGGGACAGCCCCTGGGGATGTGGGTACCACTCAATCACTTCAGTCCTGTGAGACTGGTTCTCTGGCCTCTGTCCATCTCTAAGACACACCCAACCAGAAGCACCAGGAGTTTCCTAGCTGAAAACTTTCTTCTCCTACAGTTGCAGGACTCAGCATCACAGGGTGCTTCAGCATCTGGGATAGCAGTGTGCAGTGGCTGCCCTCTTCCAGATTTCATTTGGTGTGGGAGGAAGGAATAGGAAGGAGACTGAGATGAAGAAGTGTGACCACTTGTTCTTTAAAATCTAGGAATAAGCCAGGAGTAGTGGCGCTGCTTGTAATTCCAGCAATTTGGGAGGCTAAAGCAAGAAGATCGCAAGTTCAAAACCAGCCTCAGCAACTTAGTGAGAACCTGTCTCAAAAAAATAGCAAGGACTGATGATGTAGCTCAGTGGTAATGTGCTCCTTGGTTCAATCCCCAGTTTAAAAAAAAAAATATCTAGGAATAAAAATCACAAAGATAAAAATCATTGAAAGGAAAAGTAGAACTTGAAATAAAGATTAACATTAAGGTTTACAAGCTAAAGTTTACTTTTGTGGGTTGTATAATGTTAGTAATACATTTCTTTTGGTATTTAATAAGGAAAATTATACAGAAAAGAAAATTGAAACCCCATGATGAAGAGATCCTTTTAACAGGCAGCATTGTTTCAATACAGCAATTAGGGTACTCTCTAGAGCCAAAATAAGATCCTAAGGGACCCCAGCAGGACTGTCATCCTGTTGTGCCCTTTGTGCACTGCAGTCAGATAGGGCTGAAGTCCATCAGAAGTCAGTCAGTTCACTAACTCCTTTTTCTGGGAACTAAAAAGGGACACTTTATCAGAAGAGACACTTTTTAAATTGCCTGTTCAAAAGGGACTTATTATTATTATTATTATTATTCACAAGAAGATGCCTTATAGGCTAGCTTTACTTGGTACAAAAGATGATCCCCTAGAGCAATAACAAATAAATGAATAAATTATTACATTGACAATGAAATTGCAAACTTCTGCTGAATAAATGAGAAATGAGCTTAGTCTCATTTCCCAGGAGTCCTGCTTCAGGCTGCCATGGGTACCACCCGCCAGTTCTGTGTGATTTCGGATGACTGGCAGGCTAAGTGGGGCTAGGGGCATGGCAGCTGCACTCAGGATAAGGGTGCGCCTGAGCAGGGGAGTAGTTTGCTCCAGTACCAGTTCACGTCATCTTGACTTGAATAGGGTTTGACTCCTTAAAAAAACAAACAAACAAACAAAAAAAAACTATGAAATTCAAGAACCACTACTCCCTTTCCCAAAACTATGAACTCACAGTCATATTAGATACTGAGTTCAGTGACCCCTCCAGTCCTATCAAACTGCATTCAGACAGAAATTCATGGTGCAGTTTTCCTTTGCCTTGAAGGAAATGTAAACTTAGCTCTGTATAAGCAGAGGAGAGGCTCCCCAAGATTCCAGAGTCCGGGACCCAGGACCCATGCCTGAGTCTCATTGAAATGAACACATCATGTGTCTAGAGGTGGTTTTGACAATGAAGCCTCTCTACCACCACCTTTGCACTGTCTTCTATTGGACTAGAGGAGGCCTGAGGCTTGGGCCTTGGAGGCCTGGTATCTAATGTGTGCCTGATGTGGAATAGGCCCTTAAAAGTCTGCTGAATAAATGAGTGGGATATGGTTGCAAGCATTTCCTCTGAATAATCAGAAAACTTTGAACACCCCATGGAATTTTTCTCAAGAGAGTGCTTTTAACACATAAATATTTATTTCTGATTCTTGAGGCTAAGTTGAGCAGTGCAGACACATCACAGGGTTGGGAATATGTTTGAACATATCCTCTGGGTTCTGACCTCCTCTATCGAGAGCTGAACTTGTCACTGAGAGCAGAATATGAATGTTTGGTTTGCAGGCCATTACTGGAAGAAAAAGTAATGTTCCATAGTTTCCTAGACAAATAGGGTTATTAGTGTTCATTCTGCTAAATTTCTACATAAACATATTTATTCTTGAAAGGACTTTGGCAACAAGAACTAATTTTTATGACTGTACAGTACTTTATATATTCACATTGATTAGATCATAAACTTCGGCCAGCGACCCAACAGTGTAGATGTGCAAATGTTGTTAACTCATGTTCTGTAGAGAAGGGCGCTGGCCTTGTTTATATGGTGGGAGTGACATGGCCAGAGTTCACCAGCTTCTTGGCTGGACATTCTGATCACTGTATTGATATTAAATTGCCCACTCCAGAAGCAGACATGGAAAATGCTCTCTACCGTCACACCTGCTCACTGAGGTAGCTTGCCTGGGGCTAAGAAACCTTGCAAGGCTTACCGGCATTATGAAATGTTTCCAGCCTTGGATGGAACAAGATTTTAACTCGAGCTCAGTTTTGCTACAGCTTCTTTTGCCCATTGCAGCTTCACATTCCCCAACCACAGGATGGAGGAGCCCTTTGGGGCAGGCAGGGGGGCAGTTCTGGTCACCTACAGGGCTGAGGAGGGCCAAGTCAGAAGCACCTAAGGCCAGCCAGCAATTTCTCCTTAGATGCTGTCCCGGCTTTAAGAAAGTCCTCTTCAGGGCATTACTGCACCAAGTACTTTGCTTTCAGTGAGATCAGGCTGGTTTTTGAGGTGAGAGTTTGATAGGACGGGAGGTGTCTGGAGAATGCCTGGTGGGGGACTCAGGCGGTAAACCCCGGAGTTCTTTACAGGGAAGACCTGGAGGTGAGGGAAGAGGTGGGGACGTGGGAGAGGAGAAGGAGGCCAGGGGTGACTCCACCTTATAGAGCAGGAGTTTGCCGCAAGCTCCTCCATTCTAAGAGCTGAGGTGGAAAGGCTCTACACCTGGTCTGTGCAGGTAAACAATCACCATCTGCCTGGCACCAAGTAATCGTGCTAATAAAAATGACCGCCTGTGAACTTACGGATTCAGCAAAAGTCCACGGATGCATGAATATACTAAACTCAAATCAGAAAAACCAGACCCATGAGCTTATCCAAAACACCAGACACTGAATGAGGGAACCTTGTCACCGAGGCCCAGAAAATGAGGAGCACCCCAGGACTGGGCTTGGGGTCCCAGACCCAGTTACCGGGTATCTCATCAAGACTTGCCCAGGAAAATCACCGCAGTGACATACTTCCAAATGTGCCCTCAGGCGTCTCCTATCTGTGACAACCATGGGTGACCCACTCCAAGCTGATGCTCTGAAGCTGCTGACCATCCAGACCCTAGCCTAGAGCGAATTCCTGCACTTTGACAGCTCTGCACCCTGAGCAAGATCGGTTTGTAATCTTACCTGACCACCCAAGGTGACTCTGCATTCCCACCTGCTCCAAGCCTTCGCTTTCAGTTCAGCCTCCTGGACCCTGTGCTTTCAGAGTCTTTCTGTAATACACACACACACACATACACACACACACACGTATACACACACACACACATATATGCACATGTGTGTGTGAGGTGTGATGTGTGGCTTGAGTGTTATAAATATTGGAACTTAAGACTGGAATAAAAGAACTTGTGTTTGCTTATGAGTCTCGGGTGACCCACAGGACTGAGCAGACTGACATGCTGACAGTGGTGTGCTTCTGACACTGGGAAAGACCCAATGCTTTGAGCCTGTTGCTGGCATGGCTTGCTCACCACAAGGAGCCCAAAGCTACCTGTGCTGTATCAGGCTCGCTACCCGTCAGCACGGGTTAGGGATCTTTATAATGGGGCAGAGAAGAGCAGCAGCACGCTAAGTACCTCAACACGCACAGTAGGGACTGGGTAGCTCACCCTTACTCATCTGTCGGTGGAAGAATGACGAGTTGCAAGGAAAACAGTCTGTCCTTTCTCCTTGTCCGACACCCCAAGTTTCCTGGGGGACTCACACCCTTTCACCATTCATCTCTGTGGTTTGTCCCCACTGTCCCCACCGGTGGGGGCAGCTTCACATTCCCCAACCACAGGAGCTGGCTCAGGCAGCCCCAGCCCAACAGGCCAGTGGGAGCCAGGGGCCCCTGTTCTGGTGCTTCCTGGAGCTGTTGGGAGAGAGCCGCCTCGTATGGGCAGAGATCTTAGGTCCTGAGGATATTTTGGCCAGGGCCACCCAGGGGGATATGCTGGAGGGCAAGACAAACCTGTGGGAGGGAGGGCATGTTCCTAGGATGGCCTCTGGCTCCTGACTTTCCAGTTACTCTGTTGATTAATTCCCTTGGGGCTTCAGCCAATCTTCATGGAGTTTCCATCATTCAGATGGAAAGTCTTGCCTGGCACGGATGTCCATGATATCACTGAGTGAAAGAGCAGATTCCCAAACACAGCATCCCACATATTTCCATCTCAGTTGGTGCTCACTAGTGTACCATATACTTATGTTGTATACAAAAAAGTCTGGAGACATGAAGACGTTTACAGTGGTCTTTCTAGGTGGAAGTCATGCAGCGATGGTCTTTTTATTCTCTTGGCTGGTGATGATTTTCTAATTTTATTTACAACCAACATGCATTATTTGTGTCCTAGAAAAGCATTGATAGTTGAAGAAAAGAATTACCAGCCGGGACTGAGACACCAGAGTCTGGTCTCTGGAGCTGTGGCAGTGAGCTGGACAGGGGCGAGTTCAGCTCTGGCTCATCCTTGACCACTCTGAATGGACAAAGCTGGGCAACTGCATCTATTGTCCACTTTCCTGCTGCCTTGGATGCCAGTCCCAGGTCACTCCAAAGGTACGCAGGAGCCTGGAAAGGATGGCGAAGGGAGCATGATGGTGGGTGGCAGCCAGCAAAGGCACAGGGTCACATAATGTTCCTCTCTGTTGATGGCTCCCATCTTTGCTACCTTCGCCCATTGGCCCAGGAACTCAGGACTCTGGCTCTTGCTCCTAGAACTCTTGCCTGTAAGAGGGAATGTGATTTCCAAGGGCAGGTCCTCCTAGATCCCAGGTCCTCCACAACTTAGAGTTGAGATTCCTGGGTTATAGTCATCACCATTGTTTTTAATTGATTTATTAAAGTATAATTTATATACCATAAAACTTCCTTTTTTAAAGCATAGAATTCAATGATTTGTAGCAAATTTTCAGAATTCTTCAATCTAGTTGGGAACATTTTCATCACCCAGAAAGGTCCCTTTTGCCCACTGGTGTGGGGCTTCCTATTCCCTACCCCCAGGCAACCTCTAATCCATCTCTACAGATTTATTTTCTTCTGGATATTTCATATAAGTAGGATGATATAGCAGTGTCTTTTGCACCAGGCTTCTGTCACTTGGTTCACTGTTTGTGGCTTTCTCCACAGGGTGACACCTGGCTCCACTTCATTTCTTCTGCATTACAGCAGCATTGCATCCGATGTGTGAGCACATCCCTGTCCAGACATCGGGTGTCGGACATCTGGATGGTCTTCACATTTTGGCTACTTTCATAACTGCTTCTGTGAATATGTGTACATGTCTTATGTGGATATATGTTTTTATTTCTCTTAAATTTCTAGGAGTGGAATTACTGGGTTTTATAGTAAATTCAGGTTTAACTTGTTAAGAAACTGCCAAAGTGTTTTCCAAAGTGGAAAACACCATTTCATACTCCCATGAGCGATGTCTGAGGAGTCCACCTTCTCCTAGTTCTGGCCAACACTCACCGTCTTGATTACAGTCGCTCTGGTAGGTGGGGAGGGTTTCAAACAGCATGTCCTTATGAAGAGTCATTGTTTTGACTTTCAGTGGCCATAAGTGGCCTTACGACTTGTGTAACTATCCTTTTCTTGTCTTGTGATTAAGTCACCATTTAGGAGCTGCAGTCCCAGCATTCTGCCCTTCCGGCACTGATTGGTGCAATGGTGAGGGCCTGCAGGACAGGGACGGGGACCGGCGTGCAGAGGATGGTCAAGGAAGCAGAGCCCAGTTCCCTGGAGCACACATGGGCTCGGGGTCCTTCCAGGAACACATGTGAACTCAGAGTCCTCCCCGGAGCACACAAACACACTCTGGAGTACACATGAATTGGGGTCCTTCTTGGAGCACATGAGAGCTCAGGATCCTCCCTGGAGTACTCACACAAGCGCAGGGTCCTCCCTAGAGTACATACACCATTTCAGGGTCTTCCCTGTGAGCTCAGGGTCCTCCTTAGAGGAGCACTTCCTTAGAACATGATTATGAGCCATGAATTTAAAAACTGCAGGCAGTTGCTATTATTTCCACACGAAAGTTTAGAAGTAAAACATTTAGAACCACACAGTGAAGTTGTTGCTGTTCTCTTTCACTAAGGCCTCTGTTGTTTGTTGAGGTTGGCCAGAAATCTCTGCACAAATGAGTCACCCTGTTTCTCACAGGATTCAGCTGGGTTTATAAGCCTCTGGGGTTTCCTAACCATCCACAGTTGCAGCGCACTTTGAGACTAAACTTCAGGAAACTTACGACCTTTTTTATTCTCTCCCTTCTTTTATTTTCACTTAATTCCATTACAACTGCTTGTTGGGCTTCCCCTCCAGACAAGGGAGAGAAGGAGGAGCCCCTGGTGCTGATCCTTCACATATACAGGCGCATCTTCCTGTGGGCACACGTCAGAGGTGGGTATCCAGCCCATCCTGGTCACCCAAAACTGCTGCATGCGGAAAAAAAACACCATGGTGCTTGGCTTTGAAACTCTTACAGCAGCATCCTTAGGAAAAAGTGACATCCCAGAATTGTCATTTCCCACTTGGCAAAGGACATGCAACTCTTTGCAGAAAGTAGCGCTCTGCCCCTCTGAAGGAGTCTGCAGCCCTGGCTTCTCCCTGAGCTGCATAGGGCCCGCTGGTGCCCTCTTCACCAGCAGATGAAAGAAGCCTCCTCCCACACCCTTTGGTGGACCCAGGATGTTGAAATTAGAAAAGCATAAATATCTGACCATAGCTACTTTGCCAAATGAACATCCTGAGAATACGGAGAGTTCTGGAATTAGATTCTCTTGGCCAAGGGATAGAGTAGTTACTAAATGTCAGCATGTGAGAAACCATGTGTCAGGTTGCCAGCATCTGCACCCCATTAAGCTCTCCAAGCACCCTTGAAAGACGGGGTGGGCTTCATCAGTAAAAACACTGTTTTATACAGGAGAGTCTGTGCTACCTAGAACCCTCTCCACAAGGGTCTCCTGGTCTTTCTGTGCTCAGCTCTTCTACCTGCTCGGCTCCAGCACACTCCTAAGAGCCCCGACATCTGCCAGTGACGTCATAAGCCACCCAGTCACTTCCTAGCTCAGAAATCTTGGGTGATTCTGGTCCCATCCCACTGTCACAACCCAACACTGCAGGTTTTTTGTTTGTTTGTTCGTTTGGGTCTTTTTGTTTGTTTTTGAGCTACAGCCTCAGGTCTAACACCACTAATTTTTAACTTAGAAATGTTCTTTTTTAAAAATTGCTTTCTTTAATACATGACAATAGTGGAATGCATTACATTCATAATTATCCATTCACAGCACAATTTTTCTTAACTCTGTATATAAAGTCTGTTCTTGGCAAATTATACCATTATACATGAGCTCTCTTATTGTTTGTTTTTTGCATTACAATTCTTAATACACCTTTATACCACAATTTATCATATCTCTGTTTGTATAGAAGGTACCAACACTGCAGTTTTTAAAAGTAAAAAATGTTGTGCTGGACTGGGCAGCACATACACTAAAACCAGAATGACACAGGAAAGTCAGCTTGGGTCCTGTGCAAGGAAGACATTCCAGTCCTTGAAGTGTTCCATATATTCGTGAAAATTATAGAACACTGAGAAATAAGTTGAAGAATATGTTCCATATTAACAAAGGTGACTTTACAGAATCACTGCCATCTCCATCAAGATACCAATGAAATTCTTCACAGAACTAGAAAGAACAGAACTAAAACTAATGTGGAAGAATAAAAGACCAGAATAACCAAAGCAATATTAAACAAAAAAGAACAGTGCTGGAGGCCCCTCAATGCACAATTTTAAATTATACTACAGGACTGTGGAACAAAACCAGCATAGTACTGTCATAGAAGCAGACACATAGACCAAGACAGAGACAAACCCACACAGATACAGTCATCTGATAAAACTACCTTGGGGAATAAAAAAAAAAAAGCCTTCTTAAAAAATGGTGCTGGGAAAACTAACTACCCACATGTAGAAGAATGAAACTTGCCCTGCACAAAAGTCAACTCAAAATGAATCAAAGACCTAAGAATTAGAGCAGAAACTTTGCCATTGCTAGAAGAAAACAGAGGGTCAACACTCCAGCATATGGGCACAGACAATGACTTCCTCTGTAGGACCCCTAAAGTTCAGGAAATAATGCAAAGAGTTAGTGAATGGGGTGGCATCAGATTAAAAAGCTTCTGTGCAGTAAAGGAAACAATTACGAATGTGAAGAGAGAGCCTACAGAAGGGGAGAATATCTTTGCCAGCTACTCTTCTGAAAAGAATTAATATCCAGAATATATAAAGAACTCAAAAAACTTCACTCAAAATAAAAAGCCCACAAATACCCAAATCAAGAAATGGGCAAATGAAGTAAATACACGCTTCTGTAAAGAATGACTACAAATGACAAACGAATATATGAAAAAATTCAAGATCTTTAGCAATCAGGAAAATGAAAATCAAAATTACAGTGGTATTTCATCTCACCTCAAAATGGCAATCATCAAGAATACAAATAATAATAAATTTTGGAGAGAATGAGAGGGAAAATGAACACTTTTACACTGTTGGTGGGATTGTAAATTAGTACAACCTCTATGAAAATGAATATGGAGTCTCCTCAAAGACTAGAAATGGACCCTCAGATGATCCAACTAAACCACCCCAAAGACTTAAAGCCAGCGTACTGTTAAGATGTACGCATGCCCGTGTCCACAGCCAAGTTATGGAACCGGTCTTGGTGTCCGTTGAGAGATGAATGCATAAAGAAAATGTGGTGTATATACACCATGGAGTTTTATCCAACCATAAAGTAGAAGGAAATTATGTCATTTGTAGGAAAATGGACAGAACTTGAGAGCATTGTGTTAAGCAAAATAAGTCCTCAGAAAGTCAAGGATCATGTGTTTTCTCTCATATGTGGAAGGTAGGAATACAAATAAGAAAAAAGTGGTGGGGGAGCCTCATAAAAAAGAAAAGTAGAGCAGAGGGACAGGATAGGGGAGGTGAGGGGAGGGAACCCTGAGGACCGGGGATGGAACGAACCAAATTCTAGGTGCATGTGGAGACATATCACAATGAAGTCAGCTGTTATGTATGATTGTCACACACCAATAAAAGCTTAAAAATAAGTAAAAAATTATAAAACACAATTTTTAAAGGAAGTTTTATGTTCACAGCAAAATTGAGAGGAAGATACAGGGATTTCTCACCCACGGCACCACCTACCCCATTATCAGCACCCCAGGGAGGGGTACAATCAGTGAACCTCCACAGACACCTTGCATTCGTTCAAAGTCCCTAACTTGAAGGAAGCTGCACTGTGGGTGTTTGTAGCCTGTGAGTTTCAGCAAATATTTAGTGACAAGAACCCACCATTGTAGATGTGGAGTAGACAGAGATAGGGTGGTTTCACTGCTCTAAACATCCTCCATGCACCCTCCCCCATGATCTCGGGCAACCACTGGTCTTTTTCTGTAGAATCAAATAATATGTAGCCATTTCAGACAGTTTCTTTCACTTAGCAATATGTAGTTCAGGTTCCTCTGTGTCTATTCATGGCTTGAAATCTCATTTCTTTTAGCACTGAATAAATATTATAATTTTTCATGTATTACTTTATCCATTTACTTTATTCGGTTATGAATAAAGTTGCTATGAACCTCTGTGTACCTGCTGAGTTTTCAGCTCATTTGGGTAGATACCCACAAGTGGGATTGCTAGGTCATATGGTAAAACTACGATTCGTTTCTAAAGAGACTACCAAAGGCCTTCCAAAGTGGCTGCACCATTTTGCATTCCAAACAGCCATGAATGAGGGTTCCTCCTGCTCCACATCCTCACCAGAATTCGGTGTTTTCAGTGTCCTGGCTTTTGGCCACTCCAGTGGATGTTCTCTGTGTGGTATCTTGTTCTAACTGGAACTTCCTTGATGACACACAATGTTGAGTGGAGTCTCCGCGGGCATTGTAAGGACCCAAGGACAGCACCAACAAAGTGTTTGTTGAAAGTACTTTGATTTTGAATATTTCATGAAAAGCAATGACATAACATGAGAACGCTAACTTTGTTAGACCTCTTTCACTTGCTTAATTTATGGCTGAGAACTATTTGACTTAGTTATGGAAGAGACCACCATCACTCAGTGTTCTGATGTCCAAGAGGTCTTCCCTGGGCCTCTCGGGCCTTCCGTCCCTCCTTTGCTCAGCTCCTGCCTGATCTCTACAGACTCCACCAGGGCCTCTGGGCCTCCTCTAGCCCTGCCTGCGTCAGGCCATGAGCTCGTCTTAGAACAGGAAGTGACGGTCTTTGCCCTGTCAGCTACTCCCAGTCAGTGCTATCCCACCCTCCTCTGCCCCAAGCCTGCCAGTCTTCACAGTCACCATCTGTCCATCAGACTCTGTCACTATGGTACCCTTGGTCCCTGCTGGTTCCCGTGGCCTTGCTCTTCCTGCAGGACCCACCTCCAAGACCACCTCCTCTCATTCTCCAGACTGCTCTCTCCTCTCCCCACTCTAACACTTTCCACCACCTCCCCAGGGTGTGTGTGTGTGTGTGTGTGTGTGTGTGTGTGTGAGAGAGAGAGAGAGAGAGAGAGAGAGAGAGAGAGACTGACTTCCGGAGGTCTCCTCCTGCCTGACTCTCATCCCGCTATGGTGTCACATACGCCTCACATGTCAGTGGGAGGGACCCCACCAGCCCCCCTCACCCACCAACCTCCAAACTCTGCTCAAGAGAGTCCTTCAGAACACTTTACCCCACAGACGGTGAACTCGTGGAAGACAACACCCCACAAGATGCAGGGAGACAAAAGTGCTTCAGGAAAAGTTGGGGAGCATTTGTGATGGCCGTGCTTTGGCACGCACTTCCCCGGGAACAGAAGGCACGGGCAAAGGAGCTTCATCCCTCCTCTTAAGACTTCCTGTCTGTCCTATCACTAGTTATATTCTCTACCCACTAACGAGCCTTTTATGAAGGGTAGGAAAAGCTGCCACAAGTTGACTTCCTAAATCAATATGCACTTTTTAGAATCTCCTAGATGATTTTGGCACTGAAACAGTGAGCAGGGGAGAAAGAAGCCAGTTAAAGATAACTAAGGAAGTGGCTCATAAATAAATTAATGACATTATGTATTTCTCTTTGTTGATATTAATTTTTAATGATAAAACTAATGCCTGAAAAGACATAGTTCCCCATTGTAAAGCATGAATTCGCAGCGTGGTAAAATAAACATAGTTACATGAAACTGTATTTCAGATGCTCAGCAAGGTACAGAATTATTCAAGAAGAAAATCTCGTACAGCTAATGCAAGCAATCGAGTTCACAGCAAAAGCAAAAAATTGCCTTTCATCTGTGCAGACCAATCAGCTTGACGCCCTGCCAGTCTGACTGCAGCTAGGGGCCGCCTGCTCCAGCGCTCCCCAGCCTCACAGCCAAGTTCATCTCCTTGGTCCACTCACGCCTGCCAGATGCACTCACCCTTTTCTTTCACAGAGTCCATCTTAATGGGAAAACTAGAGCAATCGTCTCTAAGCTCCGCACATGGCCTTCCCATCAATGCCGTCCTGGACTGCAAATTCCAGGGAAGGTGTTCTTTTGTTTTCTTTGAGTTGGGACTGTCCCTGAACATTCTTTCCTCTGGCAGGAGTGGACGTGGGGTGGGCGAAGGGACCAGGCAGGGACGTGCGGTGCTGTCCTGGCCTCGGCAGAGTGAACATCTCCTCAGCCTACTGAATTAACTTGTCTTCTTATGGTGCCATCTGAAAGCAGGTTTTTCTTTCTTTTTTTGTTTTCTACAACATCTAGTGTTTTCAATATTCCTGGCATTTGTGGAAATTCTCCTAGCTTAGTCACTTTCGGTGCTAAACAATAGTCTCTTCTTCAGAGAGTGAGGCACGTGATCCTGTTTAACATTAGAGCTGCATAGTTCACTTAAAATCCTCTGCCTTCTTGGCTCAGGTCAGCCTCAGACCACAACAGCTGCACTGTGGTGGCGTCTGGGGTAAGATCTGTTCCCTCCCTAGTTCTTGGTCTCCCTCTCCCTAACTTATAAAGAAATGATGTTTTTATTTCTTTCTTTACAATCCTTATGTCTTCGATTATTTTTGGACCTCTTGTACAAGTTGTTTAGAAGTAGCAGTCATAAGCATCCTATTGTTTTTTGTTGTTGTTGTTCTGTCACTAAGCCAAATATTTTATTTGTATAACTGAAGAAAATGTACAACTGGTATTGGGAGCTTTAAGGAGTTCTTCTATAAGGAGGATCTTGTGAATGGCTATTATTTAAAGTGCATAAAAACAATCATCTATACAAATGTTGCTCTTAGCCTCTAGGTTTTATTTTTATGTCAGCATACATAAAAGTAAATTCTGTGTGTGCTCACTGTTCTATGAATATATCACATGAGTAGATTTGCATAACCACCACCACCATAATCAAGATGCCAAATAGCTCAGTTACCCAAAATCTCCAACAGCCACCCTTTAACAGTTACCCTCCCCCTGCCCTTGACCCCTACTTTAGCTGCAAACTATAGGTTTGGTATAATGTACATTTGCTTTAATTCATCTCAGTATTTTCTAATTTCACTTGTAATTTAAAAAATTTTGCCCATTAGTTATCAAAGAGTATGTTCTTCAGCTGTTTGTGAAATTCCCAAATTCCTTCCAATTTTGATTTCTAATTTCATTCTGCTGTGATCAGAGCACATTCTCTGGATGATTTCACCCTTTTAAATTTGCTGGGGCTTTTTTTTACAGCCAGAACATAGAATGTTCCGCACAATGTACTTGAGAAAATGTGCATGCTTCTACTGTTGGATGGAGTGCTCGAGGTCTTGCTGATTTGTTGTAACCATCAAGTCTTCTGTTTCCTGTGGTTCTCCTGACGTGTTGCTCTACCCATTGTCTGAAGGGAGAGAGTGGAGTCTCTATTACTATTTCTTCCTTCATTACCATCAGTTTCGCCTCACAGATTGGGGGCTCTGTTGTTAAGTACATATATGTTTACAGATTTTATGTCTTTTTGATGATTGACATACTTAAGTATCATGTCATCTTTGTCTCCACAATTTGGTTATAAAGTCCTTTTTTGGTCTTATGTTAGCACAGCCACCCCCTCTCTCTTTGAGGTATTATTTGCATGGTGTATTCTCATCTATCCTTTTACTTTCTTCCTCTTTATGCTGTTGAATTTAAATATAGACATACTTATAGTTGAGTCATGTTTGATTACCCATTCTGCCAGTCTCTGCCTTTTGTTAGAATGGCTAGTACATTTACATTTAATGTAATTACCGATAAGGTAAGATTTACATATGCCATCTTACCATTTTTTTTCTGTATATATTGGGGCTTCTTTGTTTCTCTATTTCTTCATTAGTGCCTTCATCTACTTTATTGAAGAGATATGTTTTAGACTATCATTTTATTTTCCTTGCTATCCCCTCCCCCACGTGTGTATGTGGGTATATATGAAGATTTTTTTTTTAAGATTTTTTAGTTGTAGACAGACACAATACCTTTATTTAATTTATTTATTTTTATGTGGTGCTGAGGATGAAACCCAGTCCCTTACATGTGCTAGGCAAGTGCCCTACCTCTGAGCCACATCCCATCCCCAAGAATTTTTTTTTTTAAGTATTTTCTTAGTGGATGTCTCAGGAATGACAATATCTGAAGACATTCATGTTTGTATTAATACTAAATTTTGATTGTATACTGAAAAAAAATTTTGCTCTAAAAAGCTCATTCTCTCCTCCCCTTCTTTGTGCTATTATCATCACACAAATTACACCTTTATATGTTATATTCCTGTCAATACAGTTTTATGATTATTGTTTTACATATTCATATTTTAAATCATATAAGAAAAATGAGCTGAAAATAAAAACTATAAGGTCACTGGCTCTTATATTAATGTCATTGGATACTTTTACCACTGTTCTTCATATGTCTTTGAGTTACTTTCCAATGTCCCTTTACTTCAATTTGGAGACTCCCTCACACACTTTTTCTCTTTCTTCCCTCCCTTCCTCCTTCCTTCCTTCCTTCCCTTTTTTTTTTGTACCAGGGATTGAACCCAGGTGTGCTAACCACTGAGCTACACCCCAGCCTGTTCTGTTTTTCACTTGGACACAGGGTCTTGCTAAGTTCTTCCTCCTGTTTCAGCTTCCAGAGTCACTGGGATTACAGGCGTGGGCCAGTGTGCCCAGCTGAAGGACTCCCTTTAGCATTTCCTATAGGGCAGGTGTACTAGTCCTACGTGCCTTCTCTGGGTATGTTTTTATTTGTCTTTCATATTTGAAGGAGACTTTCCAGATGTAGAATTCTTGGTTTATAGTGTTTTCTTTCAGAATTTTAAATGTGTCATCCCACTGCCTTCTGCCCTTCATTGTTTCATAAAAAAAAGGAAAATGGCTGTTGATCTTACTGACGTTGAAGTGTGCATGACAAGTTGCTTTTTTCTTGCTCTTTTCAAAATCATCTCTTTGTCTCTCAACAATTCAACCATGATATCTCTAGTTGTTAGTCTCTGGGTTCATCCAACTTGGAGTATGTTGGATGCGTATATATAGTATTTCATCAAATTTGAGAAGTGCTCAGTCATTATCTCTTTAAAAAAAATTTTGGCCTTTTTCTCTCTCTTCTCCTCCTGAACACCCAATTTTGCATATGTTAGTGTCCTAGAGGCTTCTTTTACTTGTCTTGATTCTTTTTGCTTCTGTTCCTCAGACTAGATAATCTCAGTGACCTATATTCAAGCTCACTGATACTTTCTTTGTACAGTTCAAACTCAGTGCTGAGCCTCTGTAGGGAAATTTTTATTTCATTTGTTTTTCTTTTCTTTTCTTTTCTTTTTTTTTTTTTTTTTTTGGCACCAAGGATTGAACTCAGGAGCACTTAACCACTGAATCACATCCTCAGCTTTTTTTTTTTTTTTTGTATTTTATTTAGAGAGAGAGTCTCACTGAGTTGCTTAGGGCCTCACTACATTGCTGAGGCTGGCTTTGAACTCGTGATCTTTCTGCCTCAGCTTCCCGAGCCACTGGGCATGCACCACCACACTCAGCCAGTTGTATTACTTTTTAACTTCAGAATTTTTATTTGGTCCTTTTTTATAATTTAGATTTCTTTATTGATATTTTCTATTTGGTGAGACTTTGTCACACTTTCCTTAATTATTTAGACATGGTTCCCTTAAGTTCTTTGAACATATTTTTAGCAACTGATTTATGGTCTTTGTCTAGTAAATTCAACATCTGGACTTCCTCAGACATTTCTGTGGGTTGTTTTATTCTGTCTATGTATAAGCCATGTTTTCGGGTTTCTTTACATGATGTGCATTTTTTGTTGAAAGCCAGGCATTTTAATGAATATGGTGTGGCAGACTGAAGACTGTGTTCCCTTTCTTTCTCCAGGTTTGTTGTTCTGTGTGTTGTTGATGATATTTTTTTACTTAATGAATTTGTTGGACTAATTCTATGAAGTCTGTGTTCCTAATGTGTATAACCACCGTGGGGTCATGTTGTCTAGCAGGCAATCGACAACTCAGCCTTTGTCTTCACTGCTGCCTGGGCAGAGCCTCAAGCTCCTCCAGAGAAGGGACCTGTCAGGTCTCCCTGTGTAGACACACAGCCTTGCATATATGTGCCTTCTCTGTTCCCTGAAATAGGTTACATCTCTTCACAGTCTCCTGTTGTCATCTGGTTCACTAGTTTTTCCCTTTAATTTTGTTTTTGTTTTGTTTGTTTAGTCTTTTATCAGGCCCAAATTCAGCTGGGTGTACTGTTGACCAGTTTGGTGAACACTGGAGATAGAACTGTTCACAGAGAATAAGCTGAATCAGGTCAAAGAAAGACGGGTTGGGTCCAGGAGTGAAGGTGAAGCTTTTCCAGGGAGCTGGCATCAGGTCACATGGTGGCACTTCTCTAGAGATGGGACTTATTTTGAAGGTCCATTCCATTGTTCTCCTTCCAGTCGCTGCCAGGAGGAGCTAGTTCTGAGGTTGCTGCAGAGCTGGGGAAAGGGCTATGGGAACTGGTCACGTTAAAACCCGACAAGCTCCCGGTTCATGCCGATCCTCACTTGCTTTTCTTGAATAAGATGAAGCCCTTAGTCAAATCTCAGAGTTCTGAAAAGCAGATTTTGACTTTTCTCTGGCCAGGGTTCCTGTTTTCCTGGAGGTGTGGGTTTTAGAGGACCTGACCCTGCCTTTCCGGGAGTGTCTGATTCGGCGGTTTACTCTCTCTTTCCTGCATCATCAGTGTCTCCTGTTATTGGAGCAGAAACCCCCAAACACAAGCATCTCTATTTTCTTCCTTCTTCACAATGACAGTGAAACTCTTTGCCTCCATCTTCTGCCTAACCTCTGTCCTGTCGTTCCAGCAGAACTCTTTAAGAGGTCAGCTGGTTCTCAGTGTTGCTCTTGAGCCCACTCGTCACACTTCTGCCCATTTCACGGCTCCCCCAACCACCCCCACGCCCGGTCAGTCACCAGTTTCCCCCACAACGCCATGTTCAGTGCTCACTTCTGGGTCCACATCTCATTTGGCCAGTCACAACATCTGACCACATTGACCACTCTCTCCTCCCGGAAGCTCTTTTCCTTTGTCCTCCAGGACACAATCCAATCTGGTTTCCCCTCTTCCTTCCTGCTTCAACTCACTCCCTGGTTTATTCCCTGCTCTTCAACCTCTACGTGTCATAGTGGCTGGACTCAGTCCTTGGACTTTCATTTACTACTTACTCCCTGGGGATTGCATCCATCTCTTGACTCTAAATAACTCCCATGTGCTGAGGACTTAGAAATTTCATATCTCTAGCTGTGACCCAGAGCTCCTGGCCTGTTCAGCCTGTCCCCAACAGGCAACTAAGGAGCATCTCAAGCCTGCTTGGCACGGAGGTCCTGCCATGTCCTGATTCCCTCGATTGCTCCCTAACTCAGTTAACAGCATCCTTCCTGCCAGAGCTCAGGCTGAAGTCTGCATTGCCCTGGGTGTCTTTCTTTTCCTCCAATCCCAACCCATCACCAGATCCCACTGACTTCACTCAGCACCCATCCAGGATCACTCGCCACCACCCACACACACAAGATCTGTCCTCCTCTGTCCCTGCATGAACCTCACTATTCCACAGCCTGTACCTACGCCCTTGACCTTGTGCAGTCCATCCTCAAGAATGGGTGTTCCTCTGCTCAGAACCTCTGTGGTTCTCCCTGCATGTACAATAGAACTGAAGTTGCGACCATACCCTACATGATCCGGTTCCTTCTTGCTCGTTCACCTTCTACCTGTGAAAAGATGCAACAGCAGGGTGCCATCTATAAACCACAAAGCAAGTCCTTACTAAGTGCCACATCTTTCAACACCTCAGTCTCAGATTTCAAACTGTCAGCGATAAATTATGCTGTTTAATTTATGGAATTTATGTCATAACAGCCCAAATGGACTAAGACAGCCTCTCTAGAGGTCTCAGCATTGTTTGTAGGCTGGAGAAAGGAGGAGGTGAATAGCTGATCCTAGGAAGACCCACTTTGGACACCTTCTTTGCAAGTCCTGCTTGGCTGGTCTGGCTCTGTACACTAGGATGTCAGAACACTTGGACCTACTGTGTTGCTCTCATCTTAGAGCTTTCTGCCAAACCTCCAAGACCACGATAGCCACACAAAAAAAGCAAGACATTTATATAAAGAGAAAAAATGGAGAGAGGAATGAGAAAGAGAATCTAAACATTTTCCTTTTAAGTGGAGAAAGAGAAAACAAAGCCCATACCCAAGCAAAACCCTCTGTGCAGGAAGCAGAGGCCCCCACGTGGTCATTCAGGATGCTGCAAGATGGGTCTGTTCATTTCCCCAGGGACTTTTCTACTAATGTCCCACACACTGGAAGGCTGAAGTAAGATGTCCACTTCCTAGTTTCCATAACCTGTCAATACGTTGTTTATATGGCAAAGGGGGCTTTGCAGTTGCAATTAAGGGAAGAATCTTGAGATGACAGAACCCAATGGGTACACAGATTCCTTATGAAAGAGAGAAAAAGGGTCGAAATGAGAGAAAGGGAGATGTGGTGATGGAGCTGGAGGTCAGAGAGACATGCTGGAAGGTGGAGGAAGGGGCCATGGGCCAAAGGACCCAGGCTCCTCTAGGAGCTGGAAGAAACCTCCAGAAGGAACCAACCCCAAGGACACCCTGATTTTAGATATCCACCTCCAGGCCTGTAAGAGACGGAATTTCTGTTGTTCTAAGTTCTAAGCTGCTGTTGGCTGTTTACAGTGACCACAGAAACTAACACATCTTCATGTGCCTGAAGGATGGACCACCTCCAGGTGCCCTTGGCGTGGAGAGAACGCAAGGTCCTGCCAAGATGCTGCACAGAGCCCGTGCAAAGTGCAAGTGGGCAAGTGGCCCCCGTGGCCACTTTCCAGCAGGCTCAGAGGGAGGCCGGGGCGCTGCTGATGTGAGCCGAATCCATCCTGGGCTAATGCAGGGGTGAGCTCCCGGCTGCCATAAACCACATCCCAATTTCTTTTTTCTTCTTTTTAGGGAGATGCTGAACAGTGATACTTGAATTTTGAGTGACAACGACTGTTTATAGTTCAGAAACCTGTGTAATAATCCATGGCCAGATTACCTTTCCTAATTCAACTCTTAACTCATCCTGCTTGTGTTCAGACAATAGGAAACAAATGTCTTAAAGGGAAGTAAAGCTTTATTCCGGGTTCCCACTGGCATTTAACAACTGAACCTCGTCTGTTCATTAAGATCTTTAATGGAGAACTTGTCTTCAGTTGTATGAGGGAATTTCTCACTCCACCAAACTGAAGGAGAAGTTTATGTTAATATTCCTGTCTTAGTTTGGGCTGCTCTAACAACGGAATACCACATGCTGGGCAATTTAAGCAGTGACTTTATTTCTCGCAGTTTTGGACGCTGAAAATCTGGACCAGTGTGCCAGCGTGGCGGGTTCTGGTGACAGCCCTCATCCTGGTTACAGATGGCCACCTTCTGTATCCTCACTGGTGGAGAGTGAGCTGCAGCCTCTTCCTCCCTCATAGGGCACTAATCCCCTTAAGGCTCACCTCCTTACCTGATCACTTCCCCAAAGCCCTGCCTCCTTATAGCACTGCTTTGGGGATTTAGGCTTCACCATATGAATGGGGGGTTGGTTGTTAGCATTCATACAAGGGCAGTTTCCTTCCTGTTCCAGGTCATAGCAAACGTTGCTACAAAGGAAGGACACACTCCTCTCTGTACCTCATCACAGCACAACTTCCCAGGCAACCTGATGTGATAATTGTGGCCACCTCCTGAGTTCCCAGTGGGGTGACTAGGCATCAGGCTGACCTGCATCTCTAGACCCTGCCCACCTCCAGCACCTGAGGACACTGATGCCAGGTGCTTGCAAGACTCAGTCCTGGAGGCCAAAAAACTGCCGGCCTTGGAGGGGCAGGACAGTGACCTCTTTCCTGATCATGGGAAATCACCTGTGGACATCGTCATCACCCCCAGCCCTCCTGCCCCTGCACACCCCTCCTGCTCCCATCCACCCAGACTCCATGCCCTGCTGGACTCACAGTCCCAAAGGAAGGAAAGCCTGTATACGAATCTCATGAACAGACCTCCAGGGTGTGATGGAGAGACAGACATACCCCTGCCCATCCCACAGCTGTTTCCCAGATACTGGCTCCCAGTGGCCCACGACTCCCAGGATTGCAGACCAGGATTCCCTCAGTAGTCCTCAACCTGCACAGCCCAGGGCACCTGGGGGCTTGGAGAGCCTGACCTTCCAACCCCACCCCATGGTTGCCTGGGGATAGGGTTTCTCACACTTCCCAGGGGATTTCCCATGGGCTGAGATAGTCATCCAAGAACATCCAGGGCTTGAGCTAAAAGTCACAATGAAAATGCTGATATAGGGTTTCTTACGTTTTATTTTCTCTCACATCAAGTACAGCAAAAAGCTAAGTGGGGTTTTAAACTAGACAGCATGACTTACCTGAGAAGGAGCCCACCGCTCATCCAGAGGTGAGTCCAGCTGCACAGCTGGCCCCAGGGTGGTGGCAGTGGGCTGTGCTGGGGGCAACTCTACCCTCCTCAGGTAGTTCAGGGCTGGATCCAGGATTGTGGGACATGAAGGTCTTGCAACTTGGGCATCTTTTTAAGAAAAGGAACACAAAGCAACGAATAAAAAACCAGGCTCAACAGCGAATGCTTATTTAGGAGGGGCCCGTGGGATAAGAACCTGAACCCTAAACTTCATGGCACATAACTTTCCGAATAGGCTCAAAACTCCATAGGTGGGGTTCTTCCGGGGCTAACCCATGGTCCATCGGCCTCCATGCTGGGGCTGGAACGCGGGGCCTCACAGCTCTGCCACTGAGCTGCACCCGGCCCAATCGAGCTTCCCTCGCTTGCTGGCCCTTGGGTTGCCGGCCCTCAGCCCTCTCTGGACTGTGGTCTGCACCTCGGGTCACGAGGGCGCGCTGCGGTCTCCGACTGTGGCTTCTGGTCTCCTCTTTAGGTTCCTTTTGTTCCCTCCCCCCCCTCCGCCCCCATTTTCTTTCGTCTCTTTTGTCCCCTCTACAAGTGGCAGTGATGCCAGTTGCTCAGCATGTTCTTCGCCAGGGTGTTTGTGTGACCGGATTCAGTGGACAGAGATTCCGGAGCCCCTGGAGGGTCCAGTGGAATGGCCTCCTCGAGAGCAGGAACAGCGAGTGCCTTCCAACACCCTGCGCACGAGGTGGGGTCAAGTGCGCGCTGCGCGGGGCTGGGCACCCCAACTCCCGTCCACCGGAATCTCGGCGGGACCCTCATTTTGATTAGAGTCTTTACAGATGTGATTTGTTTTAATGAGGTCAAGCCCTAAACCCAATTACTGGATTCCCTCTAAGAAAGAGAGAGGACACCGGCTCACAGGGCAGAGGCCAGGTGGCAACCGCGAGAGAAGCCAGCAGGGCGTCTGCAGGCTGGGAGACGGAGGAGGGCGCACCCTGGGGACCCCTGCGACCTCGGCCTGGGCGCCTGGCCTTCCACACAGCCGCACTCCGTCCTCCAGATTGCGGACAGTGCGCTTCTGTCGCACGGTGTGGTCATTTGTCATGGCAACCCTAGGAACCTAAAGTCCATGTGAATAAATTACTGAAAAAACTTTGGCCCGACTCTAAGGTTCTGAGAGAGGGAAACTCAATGTACAAGCTCATGCCTTTTTGACAGAGCCTTGGATTCCCAATTTAAAAGTGGAATCTAAAAGGAAATGGGTCCAGAGCGTAACCTGCTGATCTCAGGAGCAACTGTAAAGGGTACTTCTGAGCCTGCCTCCATTTTTCATACTTTACCTGGGGGGCGCTGATGGCGCCAAATATCTGAACACACACAGGAAATTCAGATGCATGACTAATACTTCTCTCTGCAGCTGGTTATTGTGCTGTACCCAAAGAAGAAACTGTGCCTCGGTGCGTGGTGAGCTGGCGTGCACAGGCTGGGCTGGCGCAGGCTGACCTCCAGGTCCCTCCTCTCCTCTAGCTATGGATAGATTGCTATCATCCAGAGAACACAGAGAGCTTCTGATATTTTCAGGGACATTAGAGGGTTTCGATTTTCCTTTGCTTATGAAGGGTTTTAAAGCCATTTATATTCTGAAACAGGATAGTGATTTTTTTTCTGTCTTCATGAAAAACAAACTAGTTGCAAATTGCCAATAAAAGGTATACAAATGACAAATTTAAAAAAATCTCCAAGTGTACTTTTCCCTCCTCAAATAAAAAAAAAATGAAAGGTAATAGAGGGTCAGTCACCGAAAAATGAAAATTGAAGCCTTCTACTCCTAACTGTCCTTAATTGCTTAAGAATAAACTGCCCTGACTGAGAAACAAATGAAGATACAGAAAAACACAGAACACCAAGTACAACATGTGAGAGTTGTTTTGGCAGAAATTGCCGTCAGCTTTGGCTGGTGAATAATTTTTGGTGAGCACACACATTTCTGTTATGTTTAATTCCCTGTATTTCAAATCTAAAGCTGCAGTGGTGTTGTGTGTTTATAATTAAACTCAGCATTCAGTTCCTTTCTATATAATCAATGCAAGATGAGGAATCAAGGAAAGCAGGGTTTGACATAAAAAGTTTTTATGTTGGATTAATTAGTAAATATACAGGGGCACACCTGTGATCCCAGCAGCTCAGGAGGGTGAAGCAGGAAGATTGCAAGTTCAAGGCCAGCCTTAGCAATTTAGCCACACCCTAAGCAATTTAAGGAGACTCTGCCTCAAAATAAATAAATAAATAAATAAATAAATGGGAATGGGAGATGCGGTTTAGTGGTTAAGTGCCCCTGGGTTCAATCCCTGGTACCAAAAACAAATAAATAAGTTAAAAATTAAAAATTTAATAAGTCCTCAAATATTTGGATATTTTAAACTATAGATGAACAATGAGTAACAACAGCATTCTTGCAGCATGAAGAATTGATACAGATCTGGAAGGCTTACCCCAAGCTCACAGATGAGTCCTGACAGGTACTGCCCAGTGAAAATCATAAATGCCATCTTCCATTGTCAACTGTGAGGTTCCAAAATTAGTTTGAAATCCTTACAATAACATGGAAATTCAAACACGTTCCTATAGTAGCATAGATGCAAATAGCAAATGAAGAACTCCTGTCCAAGCTAATGTTGTGATGAAAGGTACACTCATCACCAGAACTCGATGAGCAACCATGACCCCCAGCCCCGTGTCCCTTGTCTGGAGCCTTCCAGGCAGACATAAGCCATGGAGCCAGGGCCCTGAAGAGGTGTCTCAGCCCTGGTAGGGGTGTCCCCTAAGAGTCCTCTCATGCCATGGCCAAAGCATGACTTCAGGTTTCTCTTTGCGTATCCAGGTGTCCTTTAACTACAAACAAAGTGCCATCTTTTCTCTTTCTTGAACAAGTTAATGGTTTCTTCTTTGAAACAGAAACAATAAAGGACTTTGTGGAGCTATGCTTAGAAATGCCAAAGGGGAATTAAAGGACATTTTAGAAATTTTGCTAAAGTTGACTTTTTTGATGATGCCAGCATACTTTTTTTTTAACACACACACACCCACAAAAAAAAAACCAAAATTCTTGAGTTCACTTGTCTTTCAGATTTCCTTATGTCTCAAGGCACTGCTTGCACACTGTAGACAGAGGAGGTCCCTCCTCTCAGCCACCCCACCCCTCCCTCAGCTTGGCACATAAGGTTGACTAAAGAAAACAGGAAGATAGCAGAATGCAAAAGAAAACACCCTGCTCAGAGTTTGCTCTGAGATCAGGTGGAAGAGTGAAGGGAACTTCAGAACTGTTAAACAGGATGAGTTTTGAAATGGTACTTTAAAAAGAGGTTTCTGCATTTGCCTTAGATTTAATGAATGCAAAGATTTAGCTTAAGGATTCCTGAAAACAGAACTGTTCCCGGGCTGAGGGCATCTGAGAACTGAGGCAGCACAGAGGCCCCCCTTCAAGTCCTGATTCTTGCTGTCAAGTCAGATTTCAGCCATGTCACTCAGAACAACAGGCATGAGATCATTAGAAAGGAAAGGGAAAGGGGACACTCTCCAGGCAGAGACTGGGTTTTCAGAGGGGTGAGGGACAGCATGCCTCTCCTGCCCTTCAGTTTTATTGGGGGTTCCAGGGAAGTTCCGAAGAGGCCCGCCCGGGTCCACCTCTTGACTTTTGCCTGACAGCAGGATGACTTTCCAGTCCCCACTGCCATGGACACTCTAGGTCACTTTGACCCATGCTGATGGGTTCTAATTGGAACTTGTTCTTACAAATTTTATGGTTATGTGGAATCATCCTTATCGCCCTGAGTTCTGGGATTTGATCTGTATAAGGGTCACAAAAGTCCCCCCATTCAGGGTAACTTGGGTTTCTCTTGTGGACATTATCTCAGGCCTACATTTCTCCCGCAAATAACAGGTAGTTTGCTGAGGAATGTGACATATCCTATACACTTAAGCAAAGCAGGGCTGCAGGTGAATTGCTTTTTAAAAGATAAAGCATGTGAGGGGTCAGCACAGTGGGTCCACCCACATCTGTCTGTACCCTATCAGAACCACTTGGAGTTAAAGAGCTGTTGCACACCCAGCTGGCAACTGGTCATAGAATCAAAGAACCTAAAACAGAATAGAAGAGGAGGCTTTTTTATTTTTATTTTTTGTGGTGCTGGATATTGAGCCCAGGGCCTTGTGCATGCAAGAAAAGCACTCTACCAGCTGAGCTATATCCCCAGCCCAAGGGGGCTTTTCCTTCTGTCCAAGGATTGTATCTACAGCAGAAATTTCGGTTTGTGTTGGAATTTTGTCAGCAGTGGGAATTGTACTTTTTTGCCGTGGATGAAATTAGATTATCTGTGGGCACTCATAACCTGCAGAAATAGAATTGTATGTATTATTCAAAGGTCCTACCTCAGATTATGAGGCTGTGATGCCAGCCTTCTCTGCCTTCATAAAATATACATACACATACATACATGCACACATATATGTGCATTAATAGGTGCATACATAATTCATTTCCCATGTGTGTAATGGTATGTAATTCTGCTAACCAGTGCAAGAAGAATGGGGTAGGGAAAGCATTTTAACTTCTAGGAAATTACAACTATAAACCTGTTTAAGAGGAAAGGACGGGAAAGAAAGAATGCTTTATCTACTCATTCAGGTGTTCATTCACTCTCCAAGTCTCTGTTGAGAAGGCACTAGGCCAAGTCAGCCCTGAAGACCTAAGTCCTGTTTTCCCAGAGCTTTGTGTTGGCAGGACACAACTACAATTTCCAGAACATTCTTTCCAAAAGGGGCAAATTTTCAAGATATGTGCCATAATGTCTCAATTAAAAACCCAGCGATAAGGTTTTGGAGCACACCCAAGGCCCTGGATTCAATCTCTAGCATTGCAAAAAAAGAGAGAAAGAAAAAGCCAGTGTGAAACCGATAACACGGCTCCTATTGAGTCACACGGCAGCCAAACTCTATCTCTAATCAAAAATGCATGGCTAAAAATAACTGTAGTGCCACAGGGAGCTTCCTGTCCAGAAAGCCAGACCTGGCAGCACAGGACGCAGAGCCAGAACCGCAGACACTAAGTGTCAACCATAGTTGCAGGGGTGTTTGGTCTGACTCCATGAGGTTTATATTGATCTTTGTAAAGAGCTGTAAATGTTAGTGGAAAAAGCAATTCCCTGCATCTTGACATTTGTCTTTCAAGCTCTTCAAACTCAAAAACCTTTGACATACTCAAGGTAGAGTTCATTGAATTTGAGAAAAATGCAGCAGATTTTATGAATTCATTAAAATGACTCTTTAACCTACTTAGTATTAAGGTATTATATGATTGCTCCAAACCAGAAGCAGGAACGGTTTATAAAAAAATAAGTTAAGACTGGGTTTTGACCCACTGCTGCTCTTGGTGGGGGGCGGGGGGCGCATGGGGATAATTGGATTTTCCTCCTGGCCCTAGTTTAGAAGACACTAAGGTCTTGTTCTATCTGCCTGTTTCCATATTTCTACTTACTATAAAATCATGGTGGGGAATGAGTCCAGGGGTCAAGTCCCACACTGCCTCCCCACCCTGTGCAGAGGGAAGGCATTGCTGCTGTCCAGCTCCATCACTGGTGAGCCAGTACAAACTAACACCAGGGTGCCAGCTGCTAAAAGCCTTTGCCAGCACACGTCCAGAATGCTGGGCACAGAGGCAGGCATGTGAGGCCTGCCAGCTCCGCAGTCCATCTGAGGAGCGCCCAAGGGCCTGCTGTGTTCACACGTGCTTCCATGGAGCTCTCCAAGCACAGACCACCTTGCTGTGCTCCAGGTGGCCTGCCTCCGGACCCATTAGCACGTGGGCTGGTAGCCTCTGAAGAGCAGAGAGCCAAGGACATGCATTCCGTCCATCAGGGGATCTTCTTTCCTAATGGTGACTTGCTAACCAATCTCAAGCTCTCTTTGGAGGAACTTCAACCCTAGGACATAAAAAATGACCCCTTGGTATCTGGATAGAAGGTGGAAGCTGTCATGGAGAGCAGGGATCAAGGTCCAGAGTGGGACCAGCTCTTCCGTAGCAGACAGTCTCCAGGAAGGAGGCTGGCCAGCCAATGGCAGTGAAAGGTAAGCCAATTCTCTGTGGGAGTCATACTTTTTGTCTTTTTCAAAAAAGACAAAAATTCTTGAGTCTTCTTGGCTGGGTCCAGATAAGGACCATAAGGTTAGAGGCAATGCCCATATGGGGGCTCCTCAGAGAACAGGTGCTCACTGAACCCCAGCAGGCAATTACGAAGGAGGAATGGGGGAACCCAAAGTCCCAGGACATGGGGGAAGAGCTTACAGAGGAAGCAAGGAGAGAGCCTCTAGAGAAGCTGGGGGAGCCCAGCACAAAAGTGGGGCAGAGTTTAAGAAAATAGGAGTCCCGCAAAATGCACTAGAGGTGCTGGAGAGGGACTTAGACCTGAAAAATCCAGAATCTTTACAAGACCCAAGAGAAGGCTCGGTGCACTGGAGGGCAGATGAAGCCAGGCCAGAGCTGAAGATTTGGGACAGGCAGGTGGAGGCTCTGTTAGGAGAACCTGACCTGAGTGGAATCAGGCAAGTAGGGTAGAAAGCCCAGGAGGACCACACAAAGGTGGAGGGCTTCTTTTAAAAAGCAAGGACATGAATACATGCTCGAAAGACTGGGTGGGCTGGCTGGAGGAAGTGCAAGGAAAGCCGGAGCGTCCAGGATATTTACCCTGCCGGGGGTTGGCATTCACTAGAGTAATCTGCACCCTCCTGGGAATGCACAACACCCCAACGATACAGTCTTCAAGTCTCACTTGGAATTTGGCCAAATAGGAAGTCAACTGAACTTTTGGGTGTTTAGAGGACATTCTCTGATCACTTGATCATAGATTGACAGGGACAACTTCTACTCATCGTTTGATATTTAAGGCTCAATATGCGAATTATGTACTCAGCCAAGAAAGTAAAACTATAACAGAGGTATCTGAGTCAGCCCAGGCTGCTATAACCAAACAACACACATTGGGCGCTTAAACGACAGATACTTATTGCTCACAGTTCTGGAGGCAGGAAGTCCAAGATCAAGTGCTGTGCCAGCAGAGCTGGTATCTAGTGACCGCTGGCCTGTTTCCTGGTGACAGAGGGCCATCTTCCTGCTGTGTCCCCTCATGATGGGGCGGGGGAGTTGGTAAAGAGAGGAGAGGGAGTCTTTTTAGAGTTAGGGTTAGGGTTAGACACAATCCCATCCATCCTGGGGGCTCCACCCTCACGACATCACCTAAGCCTAATGATCCCCCCACCCCCCCAGACCCCACGTCTAAAAATCTTCAGATTGGGGCTTAGGGGTTCAAGGTGAATTTGGTGAAGGGGACACAGACATTGAGTCCCAAACTCTCGCCGGCACTCTACACACACTTCCCAGGAACACACTCCCTCCACCGGGCTCCACGCGCCAATTCTCCCGGAACCCCGGGAGAACTCAATGGGAACTCCAAAGTAGTGGGCACCCGAGGCAGCAGGATCCGCCCTAATCCCAGAGCCGCCCTAATCCTGGAGCAGGGTCACCTTTCAACCATTCCCTCTAGCAAAATGCCAGGCATCATTCTGACTAAACTGTGGCTCTCAACAGAGTCCATAGCATGAGGCCACAGAATTTACTAAGGAAGTTGGTTCTCAAGATACAGCAAGGATTCAGTGGCTAGGTGGTTACTTTTATCAGCTTGTTAAAAAATAACAATCGGAAACACACACACACATACACTCTTTCAGGGACAACCTTCCAAGAAGATTCTGTACTTTTAAAATGAATAAAATAACATAATATTTTCCCCTGAAAATCTAACCAGTAAGAAGCAGAGAATTAAGATAGCCCATCATGCATTTTCAAAGAGAAGTGTTCCTCCACATTCATGATGAAATTGGAGTGTCCTTTCTTCCCTTTCTTTGTGCTGCCTCCTTATAGGGGTTCATTCACAGTGTGTGTGGTGACGGTCCCTGGTGTTCACACAGGGGAAAACTTGTCTGAATTATAATACCTACAGGCCTGGTGGTTAATTATGCCCTTCATGCTTTGGTGGCCTGCACACTACAATTGTTACACAGGACATAAGAGTCGCAGCTTTCCAAGTTAACCAGTTCACGAATCACAACTCAGATGAGCCATCCACCCAAGACACACCAAAGCAACAAACAAAAATACATGTAGGCTTCAAATGCATGGGCACAGATATAAGACTCAGAGGAGGAGACTCTATTTTCCTGATCCTCTGAATGACATGACACCTTATATTACAATATATCATGGCTTAATAACCATGTTGGAGGCTCTAGGACAGATATTTCAAATATCTAAGTTCCTAAATTTCAAAAAATTCTGCATTCAATATATTCAAGGTGAGACATGTTTATTGTTGGAATTTTAATAAGTTTGGCCACAAGGGTGGTATTTTGATTAGGAGAGATATTTGAAATATGAAGTAAATTAAGTTAGTTGATGATTCAATAGTGTGTGATATTAAGTGTAAAATCCCATTTGTGCATGAAACATAGAATAAACAAAATCTACCGAAAAGCACTTATTTCCTACTCCTAGAGGGTTGCCAGGCTCTGCTGGTGGGGTGGACAGTGTGCTTCAGGTAGAGAGGGCCTGTGCTGCATGCGGAGGCCAGAGGCGCCCTGCATGTGGGAGTTCTTTTCTTACATGGGGCCACGGGCCACCCTTGAGGACCCTGCAGGTCCAGACGGGCAAGGATGGAGCCCAAACCTGAGCAACAACTGCTGTGAGGAGAGGGACCAGGAGGTCCCTGCAGGCCTCTTTTCACAGGAAGCTCAGGCTCAGTGCGGTCATGCAGGCGCTGTATTAATTTTCCAGTGCCGCGTGACAGCTGTGGTTTGGGTGTGAGGTGTCCCCCAAATGCAAAAAGGTTTAGAGGAGAGAAAATTGGGTTGTGAGGGTCTAAACAGAATCCGTGAATTAACCCCCTGATGGCATTAACTGAGTGAGAACTGAAGGCGGGTAGGGTGTGACTGGAGGTGGGCATTGGGGGTGTGACTTTGTGTATCTGGCAATGGAGTCTCTGAAATTCCTGGTCATTGTGTGGGCTGCTTCCCTCGCCACACTCTTCCCCCAATGATGCCCTGCCTCACCTCCAGACCTGAGGAATGGAGCCAGCAGCCTATGGACTGAGACTTCTAAAACTGTGAGCCCCCAAATAAACTCTTTCTCCTTTACAGTTGTTCTGCTTGGGTCTTTTAGTCACAGCTGTGAAAAAGCTGACTAAAACACATGCTTAGCAGCTTAAAATAACACCTGCTTCTTGTCTCCCAGTCTCTGCGGGTCGGGCACCTGTGCTCAGGGGGTGCCAGGCTGTGTTCTCAGCTGGGGCTTGGCTGGGGAAGACTGCTTCCAAGCTCCTTCAGTAGTTGACAGAATTCACAGGACAGGATCTCGGACCCTTGGGAGCCCTTACATTCCCTGCCATGTGACCTCTCCATCATGGCATGAAACATCCTGGCAGCAGCAAGTCTCTGGCTGCTCTCATCTCAACCTGCACCCTATTTCCAAGAGCTCACCCGATTAGGTGAGGCTCACTCATGCTCAAGGAGAAACAGGAAGCTTAGGATTCTGCCACACAGCAGAGGTGACAGGAGACGAGGTAAATCACGTTTGGTTCTGAATGTACGTACACACGCCTTGTTTTATTGTGCCTCACTCACTGTATTGTGCTTTGCAGATACAGAGCTTTTTGTTTTGTTTGCAGATTGAAGGTTCATGGCATCCCTGTAGCCATCAAGTCTATGGGCACCATCTTTCCAACAACTCAGATGATCATTACTTTCCGCCGCCGCCGCCGCGGCCGCGCTCTCCTCCTCCTCC